>NC_053423.1:26033366-26073366 GCF_016859285.1 Xiphias gladius
AAGAGAGGAAATATATTAATGTAAAAATTCTCTACCACAAGTAATAGAATACAGTACAATAGTCCACCAGACTGAAAAATTGTCTTTGGCTCATCAGAGCATAAAATCTGCATGAAAGCATGGCATATAAAATAAGAAACATATAAGACAAAAAAAATACAGTACAGTACACAAGTAAAAAATACAGATAAAATACGTAAAACAAAGCATCGAACATTAAAACAAAACAAAAATTCCGTGGCGCAAAGTCCTACTTTCAAAATTTTCCTTTAGAAAGTTGCATACGTATCATCAGATAGTGTCAAAAGTAAAAGTACTCATTAAGTAATGTTATATCAATACAAATATATCATATAATAATATTTTATTGCTCATGCCTTAACATATAAGCAACACTTTACTAGCGTTGCTTGTTAAGAAGGAGGTAATGTTAATGGCTTTATATACTGTTGGTGCTTTAATCTACAACGAGGCATCATATTTTACAAGCTCATCATTTATTTTTTGTGCTATGTCTGCAAAGTAACTTGTAACTGTAGCTGTCAAGTAAATGTAATGGATAAAAAGAACAGTATTGCTCTCTGAAATGTGGTGAATGAAGTATAATGGATAGCTCACATTAGTATTGTTCAAGTAAAGTACAAGTACCTCAAAATTCTACCTAATTGAATTACTTGGGGAAATATATTTAGTTACTTTCCACCACTGATGTGAATTTTCGCTGGTTGTTTAATTATGTGGAGGTTCGGTCAATTGCTATTATTTCTAACAATATTGTTTTTGATGGTCAGCTGCCAACTTTAACTCTGATGCAACCCCCCCGCCACCTCCCCTGCCCATGCGCACACACACACACACACACACACACACACACACACACACACACACACACACACACACACAAAGAAACACACACACACACACACACAAACAAACACACACCGCACCACCCCACTCGCACTCAAACAGTGAGTCATCTTTGAACAATCAAAGGAGGCTGGAACTAGTTTGTTGTTTCCTCCTTCTGAGAACAGCAGCTGTGTTCAGTTATTGTGGATTCCAATAATTTTACTGCAGAAGAAAATAGAAGGACTGATAAAAATCCCTTTCCAGGGTTCAGACGCATAGAAAACGATACAATAAAACATGACTCGACATTAATCACACACATTTTAAAACACTGGTCTTTAAACAGGATTTATTGTGAAAGTGGCAGCTTTTCTAAAATCCTGGCTGCAGCTCTTCATTGTATTTCATTTAATTGTCCTTAAAAGTCTCATTTAGATTAAAATCACTTCCAAGAGAAAAGAAATAAACTGTGACACAATTTCCAGTTAAGATGCTTAAAAAAAATTATATGTTCATCAAAAACAGTAGAGAAAACTCTTTCAAATGAACTTTTCACCAGCAGAAATCAGCTCTGACCGTTTCAGGTCGTAAGAAGATCTGGTGTCTTTATTCAGTCTTGTTTTTCTAGTTATGTTCAGTCTGGTTCCTTTAAACCAGCTCAGAGAAACAAGAGGTTTTTCCTCCACCGACAAACTGAGAACCGAGTACAGTTTAATCACATGTTACTCAGAAACAGAGAGGATGCATGTATCCACACACACAAACACACACACACACGCACACACACACACACACACACACACACACACACACACACACACACACACACACACACACACACACACACACACAGAATCATAGCTGTAAGCGAGTGTGGGCTTGTATTGCATTGCTTGTATCTTTGTGAGGACACATTTCAGTTTTAAACCATTTCTGCATCGTGAGGACATTTCGGGGACCGTTTGAAGGTTCAGGTTAGAACCAGGTTTATGTTAGGGTCAGGGTCGAGGGAATGCATTATGTCAGTGATGGTCCTCACTGGTATAGAAAGACAAACGTGCGTGTGTGTGTGTGTGTGTGTGTGTATTTGTCTTCCAGGACCTGATGGAGAGCGACAGCATCACTCTGGACTGGATGTTCAGATACTCCCTCATCAATGACATTGTCAAGGTAACGACCTGTCGCCGAGGCAGAGGGACGGGCAGAGCGGTGGTGGGCGGAGCTTACAGAGAACAGCCTGGTTTCCACGGAGACAAGGACTTCACTCTTCATGAGGCTCTAAAATCTCCTTCCAGAAAACTGCTGATATTTGAAATTCATCCTGCTGTGCACTTTTATTTACGTTAGGGATTTAACTGAATACCGTTACATTACTGATGAATGAGGAGATTCAAACAACACCCAGATTTGTGGAGGAATATTTGTCTGTCAGAGCTAAAACTGCACAATCCTCCGTCATTGTGGCGCTTCTCCACCTCTCAAAGATCACCTGTCAATCAAACGGAGAGGGCGTGGGCTCTCCAACCCTTACTCTTGGATTTTCTTTCAAATATCATATCATATCTGTGTTTATGGTTTAAGGTCTTGCAGAGTATCTACATCCAGGGCATCAAACAGCAGAACCTACCACACCCCAGCCAACGAAAATAATGATAGAAAAATGACAACAACAAAGTTAGACAGTGGCCAAATTAGCAACATATTTGCCTGTGATACTCACAAAAGAAAATCAAGTACTGTCACAGTCCTTGTTAAGGTTTAGAGTCCAGACCATATCAAATTGGTCCCAAATCTTTTCCGATTTTTTTTTCCAGCTGTAGAAATGAAGTAATTTCATGCAGCTGCTGTTTGAAAGTGGGCGCACGAACAGATTTCCAGTTGTTTAAGATCAGCGTTCTGGTTCCGTGTGGCACAAACAGCAGCAAAAGCAGGTGTTTATAAAAGAAAACCAGTAGAAAATGTCCCCCCAGCATTTCACCAAAAGTGGACAGGTCCAAAAAGAAGACAGTGCATGTGCCTTCCCAGATGTTACATCTGTCGCCAAGAGGCGACACCGATGATTAAAATTTCTTCAGCTTCTGTGTTTATTGATTTATTTTTTTATATCCAGGGCATGGCGTTCCTCCACAACAGTGTCATCGTCTTCCACGGTAACCTGAAGTCGTCTAACTGCGTGGTGGACAGTCGCTTCGTCCTGAAGATCACCGACTACGGACTGGAAAGTCTCCGGACCGCCAGCTGCCCCGAGGACACACACGCCTACTACGCACGTATGACAGCATTAACATGCACACACGTACAGAATATCCGAAACTGTAGGTGCGTGAAAACGTCACTTCTGCCTGTGTGACATCATCCAAGGGGGCGTGGTTGAAATTGAGTTAAACAAAGTTCAGCGTGTGTTCAGGCGAATTTTACTGTAAAAATGTAAATATTCTGTCAACTGTCCAGTTCTTGTAGATGTTGAAGGTGATTAAGTTATGTTGTCCTCATGACCACATTTCGAAATAAGAGTAGACAACATCTTTATTTTTCTTTTCTTTTCTCACTGTCTCACAGAGATGTGAGAAAAACTAGACACTTTTCTGACCACGTTTCATTCTGTGTTACTGTAATATTGCGCATGTTAACGTACAGTAATCGTGGACAACGGTGATGAAGTGGCTCAACAAGTAGATGTAGATGCACTTATCAAAAACTTGAGTCTTCGTTGCCTGTCGCAATGCAGGGGCGTCCTGGTGGTCCAGGGGGCTTAATGAATGTGCCACGTCCCCTGTTGGAGTCTCTCTGTCCTGGACTGACTCCCCCCCTCCCTCCCCTCCCTCCCCTCAGGTAAACTGTGGACAGCTCCAGAGCTGCTGAGGTCAGAGTGCCCCCTTCCCCGTGGGACTCAGAGGGGAGACGTCTACAGCTTCGGTATCATCCTGCAGGAAGTGGCTCTGCTGAGGGGAGTTTTCTACCTCGACACAAACACTCTCACTCCTAAAGGTCAGTGGGCTCGTGTTACTAATGTTGTGAGGACCTAACTCATTCGTACGACGTGTTGTACGACGTCCATAGCGCTGACCTCAGTTGTTCATATGGAAAAAAAGAGACGTTCAAACTCCAATCCCCAATCACTGTATAGTTCTCCTTCAGTCCGTCACTTTTGTCTGGATATGAGTCGTTTCGTCTTCTCTTAAAGCAAGGGGGGTTCCTTTAGTGAGGCGGACTGGCAGCTTAATTCTGCTCACACGGTCACATTGTGGAGACCAAGAACAGTTCCTGCACCATATGTGATACAGAACTGTGGATTAGGACCTGGTTTAAAGACAGGGTGAGTCAACGTGGACTGGATGTGAAGTGTGTGTTAATGTGTTTGTGTGTGATTCAGTGTAGGGTCAGTTATTTACATTCCAGTGTGTCAGCTCGATAACACACTGCTGTCATCACACACATTAACACGCACACACACAGATGACAGCATGTTGTGTTGTTGACTCAGGATTCATCAGTTCACAGTCTGTTCTCACACCAACATGGTTCTCACTGAGAAATCTGTCCGTCCTCTGAAACCAACACGTTCCCCGTCTGCGTGATCCTTCCTCTGCTCTCAGACCAGGTTTACACAGTGAGACACATGAACCAGACTACAAACTAACTCTAAGGAGGTCTTCAGTCTGAAGTCAGATCGCAGCAGAAAACTGACTATGGACTGACCATGTGGACTGGATTTCTGTCTGCAGGGGAGGAGGTGTGGTGATTTTAATATCTCCTGCTCTGGTCAATGATTTGAATCCCGTCTTTTTTCACCCCCAGCCCAATAATAATTACAACCTGCCGTGTCTCTGTGAACTGGCTGCTCCTCCTGTCGTTTAAATCCCATCCAGAGCCACATCCTAGTTTTTATTGTGGGACGGAGGAGTAAAGCCATCCGGAGTGTGAGAGCTCGTTAAATGTTCAGTTGTACTGTCAGATACAGGAAGATACAACTCTTCTCTCTTGTCTTCGTCCTGCCGAGTGTCCATGTCTCTCACAGACCAGATCCTGTCGTTTCACCAGGGTTAACATGTCGTCCTGAACCTTGAGTTGAATTACGGAGGAGCCCTGTGATGTTCATCCTGTCTGGGGCTGGATGGTGCCCTCTCGCCTAAAGTTACCTGTGGGTTTGGTTTTATCAAACTCTGAACTAAATAACTGGATTGAGACCACTATGAAAAGGAGGGTCTCAGTCCACCTCCAAGTGAACTCTGGTGGTTTGTTTGCAGTGTGAAAGCAAAGCAGACCAACGAAAAGATTTTATGACAGTAGAGGTTTGCTAAAGTGCAGCATGACCCCCATTTTATTTTCCTCACATGGGTCCAGTATCTGGTTTCCTGATGACGCAGGATGACAACGCCCAAACTGTCCAATCAACGGGTTACCTGTCAGTCCATGTGACTTAAGCTGCTTTCCCACATGCACTGCGACCCTGAACTTTTTGAGGCATGAGCCGGAGGAGCTGCATGTGAGAACGCGAACGTCCGATCAGTTGCACCGGACATTAAATGGACTTCACCCTGCCAGCTCCCAGGTACACAGTCTGTTTAATGTCAGATTCAGCCCATGTGTGAATAGAGCAGGTCATTGTCCGGAGAATTCACAGCGAGCAAGCGGACATCATGTCCTGCCTCCTGCACGCTCCACCCAGGCGCCACCTCTCGCCTTAACCCACGGAGCATTTCCAGCAGGTGAGAAAGCGTCTCGCACGGACAGTCTCCTGTGAAAGGGAAAATCTGGACAATGTCCGGAGTTCATATGAGAGAGCGGCTTTAATTTCTGTCTGGATCTCAGTTCCCTGCAGGGTTCAGATCCTCCACAGACCTGTTTTCACTTCATGTTTACTCCATGAAACAGACCAGAAATAAAGACAACAGTGGATCGCCCCAGTTAAAACGCAGACCATGACACACAGAGTCCTTGGTTTGAATCTTGCCAGGGACCTTGTTTCTTGTGATTGCTCCACTAACACTATGTAATAAAGGTATACAATAACCCCCCCCCCCGAAAACCAAAACCAAACGACCTACTATAGATAATAGATATATTCCGACAGGACAAAGTGCAAAAATGTCACTGACTCAGTCAAGTTGTCGTAAAAGTAATTATTGTAATATAAACGTAAACAATAGATAGACAGAGCGGTGGCGCCCTCCAATGGACAATGTGACATCTGTCACAATATTCTATTACAAGTAAAAGTCCTGTATTCAAATGTAAAAATACATAAGTATTATCAGCTAAATGTATATAAAGTCTCAAAAGTAAAAGTACTTATGGAGAATGGCCCCTGTCAGATAATAATATCATATAATATCATATAAAGCTGTAGTCCAAATTGCTTCACAAAACAGGATTAAAAATAAGGTCCAAAATGAAAATAAACACTAACAATAAATAAAATGTTCTATAAAAACAAACCAATACCAATAAAAGGTTTGGAGACCAAAACGATTTGCTGTTGTTCCTCAGAGGTGGACGCAGACAGTTCTTCATGAATGAAAGTATTAAACATAGTTTTAAAGATGATGTCCCTGCCTGTCCTCCCCCCTCAGAGATAGTGCAGGTGGTGCTTCAGGGCAGCGTCCCTCCCCTCCGTCCCTCCCTCTGCTTCTACAGTCACAGCGAGGAGCTCGGAGTCCTGATGCAGCGCTGCTGGAGCGAAGAGCCAAGCGAAAGACCGGACTTCAACACCATTAAGATCCTGCTGAGGAAACAGCACAGGTGGGCGGGTGGTGGTGGTGGGGGGGTCATTATTTAGTTCTCATTCTGTGTCCTACTCACAAATATCAGCTTTGTGTTTCTTCGTGTAACTGCTGTCAGTTTGAATAAAGATTAAACCCACATTTACCAACAGACACAAACGGCCCAATCCCAATTCCCCACTTGGCCTTACCCCCCCGTTCTGCATGCTGCCACGTAGGGTGTCCCATTTCTTTTGGGGATCACAGGGTAGTGGTCGTGTAGCCCTCCAAATTGAGCATTTTCACATTCAGACTCCAAATGATGTGGTAGAAGAAAATTCCCAGAATGCTCAGTATCAAGTGGTGTCTCAGTTCCTAGGTAAAGATTTCAACCCTTGCCCCTTGTAGCTCCCTTCTGAAGGGCCACCCCCCAGTCTAGGGCTCTCAAAACTAGAGGAGGCCAAGAGGGAGGGTTGGGATTGGGCCCAAATACACAGTCTTATGTCTTTGTATTTGGGCCCAATCCCAACCCTCATCAGATATAATCACACAAATGTTACTGATTCACTGTCTGAGAGGGACCTACCTTACAATGTTCAGTAGCTGATTCCTACTGAGAACAATACTGTGTTTTTATTAACCGTAGTCACTGAGTTCCCTTGATTTTGACGTGACTTTTTGTGTCTGAAGTGGGCGAATTGTCTTATACAGAAACATCTGAATTTATATTAAATGATCTTCTTCCCAAATACAACAACAAATACATTGCGCTGGACTTGGGTGGGACTGCAAGAACACTTAACTGCAGATCTAAAGCTGAATGTCCCGTCCCCCTGTCTGTCCACCTGTCTTTCCCCCTGTCTGTCCACCCGTCTGCCTGTATAGAGGTTATGGTTCAAACATCCTGGACAATCTTCTGTCTCGGATGGAACAGTACGCCAACAACCTGGAGGAGCTGGTGGAGGAAAGAACGCAGGCGTATCATGAAGAGAAGCGCAAGGCCGAGGCGCTGCTCTACCAGATACTACCACAGTAAACATACTGCAGTACTACTGCATCAAATACTTCATAATTGTATTTTTTTCAGTGCTTTTAGCTCATTTTGTCTGTTTGTGTTTCAGTTCAGTAGCGGAGCAATTGAAACGAGGTGAGACGGTTCAGGCCGAAGCTTTCGACTCTGTTACCATTTACTTCAGCGACATTGTCGGCTTCACCGCCCTGTCTGCTGAGAGCACGCCGCTGCAGGTCAGTAGAACTCAGTAGAACATAAGAAAACAACCGCTGCAGGTGACTTGATGAAAAGGTCTACATTATTTAGATTTTCCTCATCATTCATATGATGCAGGTTTCTACAGCAGCACATCGTCCATGCCAACATGAATATAATAACATGTTCCGGAGTCACACCTGAAATCGCAAGGGCTCCATCTAGTGGTGTAACATGTTATTATCACAACAGAACTCATTTTCTAACTGTCACTTTTAACTTACTGTAACTAATCGTGTAAATGTGTTCTAAAAAGTGGCACTGGGAAGTTTAAGTGTTAAATTCACCGTTTTTTTTTGTTTTGGTTTGGGGTGTTTTTCCGAATCCAGGTTGTGACCTTGTTGAATGACCTCTACACCTGCTTCGATGCCATCATCGACAACTTTGATGTTTACAAGGTAAAAGATGGCTCACCACAGTCACAGTCCCCCCCCCCCCCCCGCGCCTCCAGACTTTATGCTAAGCTCCACTAACAGTTTACCCCCTCTCATCTGAAATGCTATTTTTCTACGTTAGTGAGCTTTTAAGGAACAGTTGGGTGGTTCAGGTAGTCAAGTTCAGTTCACCCTCAGCCCTCAAGTTGGAAGGGGAAAGTTCTTCCCCATTGAAAAGCCTCACACTCGATGCCACCTTGTGTGTCACATCTACAAAGCATTAAAAAAAGAAACAAAACAAAATAAAAACTCAACAAAAAAGTTGATCTACTTTGTGGGTACTGATTTGCCACCCCGCCCCAAGAAATCCACATATTCTAAGACTTTCTGAGACCTTAAATTCTGAGTGAAAAGTAAAAAGTCAACATTTTAAGACTTCTGAATGCTGCCCTCAGGTGGAGACCATTGGGGATGCCTACATGGTGGTGTCAGGTCTGCCAGTAAGGAATGGTAAGCTCCACGGTCGGGAGGTGGCCCGCATGTCTCTCACCCTGCTGGATGCTGTCAAGAGCTTCAGGATCCGACACCGATCCAACCAGCAGCTCCGGCTACGCATTGGCATACACAGCGGTGTGTGTGTTTTTCTGTCAGTATTAGTGATAGTTGATTCATTAAAAACACTAGAGAATAACTGGTTTGTTTTATGTGTGTGTGTTCAGGTCCAGTGTGTGCAGGTGTGGTCGGGCTGAAGATGCCCAGGTACTGTCTATTTGGTGACACAGTCAACACAGCGTCACGCATGGAGTCCAATGGAGAGGGTAAAACACCCACAAACACACACACACACACACACACACACGTAAATATTACTGAAATAATACAGAACAGAATATACTTTAATATATCCCTGTGAGGAAATGTGTCTTTGATTCCACACTGCAGTTCCTGATGCAACAAACATACAATTCAGACATAAACCACATAGAAGGTTATACAAAGTACTTAAAGAAATACACACAACCACACATGACTGCTGTACTTTAAAGGCCAGACCAGTTACACCTCTTACCTCCTCAAAGAGTAACCAACGACCAGGCTGAAAAAGCAGCGTTTCTCTGCCCTTTCTGGGTCACGTCGGCTTGAAACTTTCCTTTAATTTCATGATCACAACAGCTTCAACGTGAATGATACTTTGATCCAGAGCATTTAGAAAATTGACAAGAAGACTCAAACTTACATTTTTAGTTCCACTATGCTCGAAAAAAAAACAAAAAACGAGAAAAGCCGATCTGAAGCCCCCCAAGGGACTGAGATCCAGACAGACATCAAGTCTCATGAAGTCACATGGACTGACAGATAACTCGTTGATTGGACAGTGTTGGTGATGTAATCTTGCACCATTAGAGCTACATGGACCCACAAAGGGAACTTTGACAGCAGGTCTTCATGAACTGGTAGAAACAGGATGAAAAAGAGGTTCGGGTTTTTCATATTTTTTCTGTAAAGAACCCCACGTCTCTTGGGGACACTGGCAGCACTAGACGGGCGACAAACAAAAGGAAAAACCTAAATAAATGATCGGAGAAACATAACAAATGCAGATGCGTCCAAACAGGTGCACTGCATGGTACAATTAAGCAATTAACATCCAGTAATGCTCTGTGGCCGGTATAGAAATGCTGAGCAGGCCCAGTTGATTCTGATTCTGTATCAAGATCGAAGATCAAAGTGACTCTGAAAGAGGGTTCACTGCAGATGGCAGGAGCCTCAGTCACAAAGACTGTTCATCTGGCTGGTGTTTCTATAGCAACAGTGACTGAAGTGACATCTGCATTTAGCTCTATGGGAAAGACGTTAGTAAATAGGGTCGGAAACTGTGGTCGACAGGTCACATTTGATGACCGTGATGCTCAAGCATTAGTGGGATAGGTAGGGAAAAACAGAAGAGCAACTCTTCCCCAGGTGACTGAGGATGTCAGTGCAGGACGCAATCAGACTGAGTCAGCAAGAACAGTCAACAGTTACACAGAGAGGAATATTATAGTAGGGTTGCAGGGAATAAACCCCTCATTACAAAGACGAAGGCACATCTGAGAGTTCAGTGGAGCAAAAGCCACAGGCACTGGTCTACAGAGATGTGGAAAGAAGTGATATGGTCAGATGAGTCATCCTGCAACATGCTCTCCACAAGTGGGCGAGTGAATGTGTGGGGGAACACAAAGAGAACGTTGCAGGCCTGAATGCTGGACCCCTACAGTGAGGGGATCCAGTGGCTCTGTTATGCAGTGGGGGGCATTTTGTTGGCATGGTTTGGGTCCACTCGTCCCCTTAGAGGGAAGGGTCAGTGCAAATCAATACAAAGTTGTTCTGAGTGATCACCTTTATCCTTTGATGAAACATCTCTATCCTGATGGGAGGGGTCTCTTCCAGGATGACAATGCCTCCATCCACAGGGCAGCAGGGGGTCACTGAGTGGTTTGAGACACTTGATGTTGGTTTCTCCTTTAATCTGTCTCCCGTCTGTATGTTAGTCTTGTTATTACAACAACTCAAAGCCTCAGATTAGATTATTTTTCTGAAAAGAGGGACACGTTTAAACAGTCATAACTAATAACTGGTTTTCTGATGTTGATGTCGTTTCTCTGCAGCTCTGAAGATTCACGTGTCGGAGGCGACTCGTCAGGTTCTGCAGGAGTTCAGCTGCTTCCAGTTGCAGCTCAGAGGAGAGATCGAGGTGAAGGGAAAAGGACGCATGAGGACGTACTGGCTGCTGGGAGAGGACAACACCAACTGATGGAGCAGAGGGCAACACCAACTGACAGAGGAGAGGACAACACCAAGACCAACACCAACTGACAGAGGAGAGGACAACACCAACACCAACTGATGGCGGAGAGGACAACACCAACTGATGGAGCAGAGGACAACACCAACTGACAGAGGAGAGGACAACACCAAGACCAACACCAACTGACAGAGGAGAGGACAACACCAACTGATGGAGCAGAGGACAACCCCAACACCAACTGACAGAGGAGAGGACAACACCAACACCAACTGATGGCGGAGAGGACAACACCAACTGATGGAGCAGAGGACAACACCAACTGACAGAGGAGAGGACAACACCAAGACCAACACCAACTGACAGAGGAGAGGACAACACCAACACCAACTGATGGAGCAGAGGACAACCCCAACACCAACTGACAGAGGAGATGACAACACCAACACCAACTGACAGAGGAGAGGACAACACCAAGACCAACACCAACTGACAGAGGAGAGGACAACACCAACTGATGGAGCAGAGGACAACCCCAACACCAACTGACAGAGGAGATGACAACACCAACACCAACTGATGGAGCAGAGGACAACACCAACTGATGGAGCAGAGGACAACACCAACTGACAGAAGAGAGGACAACACCAAGACCAACACCAACTGACAGAGGAGAGGACAACACCAACTGATGGAGCAGAGGACAACACCAACACCGACTGACAGAGGAGAGGACAACACCAACACCAACTGCTGGAGGAGAGGAAAACAACAACACCAACTGATGGAGCAGAGGACAACCCCAACACCAACTGACAGAGGAGAGGACAACACCAAGACCAACACCAACTGACAGAGGAGAGGACAACACCAACACCAACTGATGGAGCAGAGGACAACCCCAACACCAACTGACAGAGGAGAGGACAACACCAACACCAACTGATGGCGGAGAGGACAACACCAACTGATGGAGCAGAGGACAACACCAACTGACAGAGGAGAGGACAACACCAAGACCAACACCAACTGACAGAGGAGAGGACAACACCAACTGATGGAGCAGAGGACAACCCCAACACCAACTGACAGAGGAGATGACAACACCAACACCAACTGATGGAGGAGAGGACAACACCAACTGATGGAGCAGAGGACAACACCAACTGACAGAGGAGAGGACAACATCAAGACCAACACCAACTGACAGAGGAGAGGACAACACCAACTGATGGAGCAGAGGACAACACCAACACCAACTGACAGAGGAGATGACAACACCAACACCAACTGATGGAGGAGAGGAAAACACCAACTTACGGAGCAGAGGACAACACCAACTGACGGAGGAGAGGACAACACCAAACAACACCAACACCAACTGACAGAGGAGAGGACAACACCAACTGACAGAGGAGAGGACAACACCAACTGACGGAGGAGAGGACAACACGAACTGACAGAGGAGAGGAAAACACCAACACCAATTGACAGAGGAGAGGAAAACACCAACTGATGGAGCAGAGGACAACACCAAGACCAACTGACGGAGGAGAGAACAACACCAACACCAACTGACGGAGGAGAGGACAACACCAACTGACGGAGGAGAGGACAACACCAACACCAACTGACGGAGGAGAGGACAACACCAACTGACGGAGGAGAGGACAACACCAACACCAACTGACGGAGGAGAGGACAACACCAACTGACGGAGCAGAGGACAACACCAACACCAACTGACAGAGGAGAGGACAACACGAACACCAATTGACAGAGGAGAGGACAACACCAACACCAATTGACAGAGGAGAGGACAACACCAACTGATGGAGCAGAGGACAACCCCAACACTAACTGACAGAGGAGAGGAAAACAACTGACGGAGGAGAGGACAACACCAACTGACGGAGGAGAGGACAACACCAACACCAATTGACGGAGGAGAGATGCACAGGTAGCAAAACAGAGAAGACAGAGAAAATAAAGAAGAGCAGAAAATTTCAGGACTTCTGGGAAAATGCCTTCATTTGTGACAGAAAGAAAGAAAAACAAGAACGCTGGACTGACAGACTGGCAGATATCAGAAACAACCAGCTGGTATTAAGCCCCTCCTCCTCCTCTCGGATTGGACGTTTATCTCTGACATCTTTTAAAGTGACAATTTGAACTTGTGCGCTTCAGGAACGCTTACGGAGAAACGTTTCACCCAAAAATAAACTGTACAGAAAACACAGACAGTCGAATGTTTCCCTGTGAAAATAAATCATTTCAGTTAGTTGTGTAACTACAAAATAAACTGTGTGCGTTTTATCATCTTTGTGTCATTATTGTTAAAATGGTAAACTCCAGGCTGCAGTAATCTGTCACGTCTGAGAGCTGCTTATTGCTCTCAAATTTCCAAAAAATTTGCACATGCTACAGAGCTCGCTCATGCTTGTGGGTGAGTTGTAAGTTTGGAATTTGTTTTGACAAGTGAAACGCGTCTAAATTAATTTAAGAGCAAATTATCTCATGCTGCAAACTGCAGCTTGAGGGATGCAGGTTTAGTTAAAAAGGTCCCAGATCCTAAACAGACCTGAGTTAAACCCAACTGGATCTGAGGAGCATGAAGTGCTGGAGGCGATGTCACCATTCATTCAGGTACCAGTCGCCTTTAACAGTATTTGGTCAAGAGTAGGTATAAAGGTATGAATCTTTTAGACTTTTTGTGACAAGACAAACCGCAGACATCAGGAAAGTCAACCTGCAACAGACAGACACGGCATTAGAACCTTGGTTGCAGTTCACAAAGAAGTATTTATTTACTACAGGTGGGGGCTTCATGGAGTAAATACTGAACAGCATACATTTAATCCTTCATTAATAGAGTTAAGTTTGTAAAAAAGAACAAAACGCGCTAATATGATATTTCGCTCAAACCAAACCCCAAATCGTTAAATAAATCGCTAAATATTGTTTTTGTTTCGATGTGTCACACTGACATATCAGATTCTGTCATGGACAAAATGATAAAATCATGGGCTTATTTCCGGTCAGTCAACACTGACTAAAAACTGTAATATTGATAAAATTTGGATGTTATTGATAAACCAGTTCTAAATGGAACAGCAGGCTGCGGATTGGCCCCAGATTTTCTCTCCAATCATTGGTCCTCACTCACATCACTTCAGAGGCCTTAGTAAAATGATTGGTCGGCAGGCCCGTAGTCCCGCCCCCGTCCCTCCGGTCGGTCGGTGCGGATGTCCGTAATGTTGCTGTGTTCGGACAGAGTCTGAGAGCGGGACTTAGAGTCACTACTGCCCCAAAATAAGTTTTAAAAACAAACATTTACCGACCGCACCGTGTCACACAGAGGCTGCGGCTCAGACGGCAGCACCACACTCTCCGGTACACCGACACAAACACTTAGAACCCCTCTTAACCGGGACTCCAGCCCTTCTTAGCTCCGCGGGGCCCGGCGAGGCGCGGCGGGAGCAGATGGAGCCTGCACCGGCGAAGGCGAAGCCGCAGGGCCGGCTACTGGTGTCCACCCCGCTGGACGCCAAAGACGAGCTGGAGGAGGTAGGCTGTCCCGGGCTAACGGCTCAGAGAGCATATACAACCCGGGATAACCCCGGTCCGAGCTGGTTTACTGGCGGATACGAACAATTTGAAGAGAGTTTGGTTTAAAACAAAGACATGGAACCATTTTATCACCCAGGCTAGGCTAGTTAGCACGGCTAGCAGGGGCTAGCAGCTTTAGCATAGCACAGCCGCACAGGAACCTTTGCAAACACATTGGAGCTGGTTTAGACCCGTGTATGACACAGGTGAGGTGTCTCAGGTGTAAGTGAGCCCCGAAAGACGTCACGGCGGTGATTTAAAGCCACACCTGACCGACTGTTAGCCTAGCATGCTAACCCTACGTAAACATATGGATGAAAAGTGACAGGTGCGCATGCGCCGTGGTTGTTTCACATGTCGAAAGTAGTGAGATGAAGACAGGTAAGACAGTTACCCGTGTTTGACACGTTGATGTGTTTTATACTCTGAAGATTTATCAGCATCTAACGTAAGACTGTGTGTCTGGTGGTGGGGGTGTGTGTGTGTGTGTGTGTGTGTGTGTGTGTGTGTGTGTGTGTGTGTGTGTGTGTGTGTGTGTGTGTGTGTGTGTGTGTGTGTGTGTGTGTGTGTGTTCGCGTTTTTGTTAC
This sequence comes from Xiphias gladius, assembly GCF_016859285.1. Lineage (NCBI taxonomy): Eukaryota > Metazoa > Chordata > Actinopteri > Istiophoriformes > Xiphiidae > Xiphias > Xiphias gladius. The sequence continues at coordinate 26,048,540 of NC_053423.1, forward strand.
CTCTCTGGGACCTTTTCCGGTATAAACATCAACCTTGTTTGGGACCAGCGGTCCAAATGAAGCAGAACATCCTTTCTGAGGTCCCGGTGAAAGTTTGGCTTAGGCTGTCCACAATGAATGGAAGTCAATGGAATGTCCTAACAAGGATAACTGCAAAAACTGGTGTGTGTCTGTCTGTGTGTGTGGGCGTGCAGAGACTGGAGCGTTGTGTTGGGATCATCCAGTCGTTGACCAATGGGCTGTCAGAGAGAGAGGCCAACGACGCACTCACCGCTAACGTAAGAAATACACACATTACTGCTAATACTGCAGAAAATACTGACACAAATACTGTGGTGCTAGTAAGCTCAGTTGGACACTGAGTATTTATCCACAGCAGCTCAGGCAGGTCCTGCATGATTGTGTAATCTAGAGTCTGTTCTTAATTATTTCGTTGATATCACAGACACATGGTGAGTACCTGGGGCCAGGTGGTATAATTTCAGATTAGGAATTTTACTAAAGGGGTTAAACAGTAAAGTGTTGCACCTGACAGGTTAATGCACATGTATCATACTCCTGTTATTACCTTCACATATTTACATATTTTACACATCACCATTCAAACCACAGTTTTTTTGTTCAAGCATAAACTTTCTTATATTTCCTCTTTTTGTTTAAATAGATTACTTTTACTGCTGCAACTAACAACTATTTTCATTGTTATTCAATCTGCTGATTTTTTTTTTTTTTTTTTTAATAATCAGTTAATTGTTTGGTTTATAAAATGTCAGATAACTGAGGCATTAAGAAACTGAAATGAAGGAATATTGTTACTAAACAATTGAACACATTTTTTAATTAACATTGTAACTAAAAAAAAGACTAAAACGAATATTCTGCTTATCATAAAAGTTGCTGATTAATTTCCTGATTTTATAGTAACTGTTTATGTGTTGTGTGTGTTGTATTAATTCCCTTGTGTATTTGTTTTCTCACGCACTGGATGCTAGTAATGTATTCTGCTTGGTGCTACATCTGTTCTTGTACTTGTGCAACACTTAGAAATTAAATCGTCTCCATGGCAACCACCAGCACTGCAATACCCAAGCGATATTGTTTTATTTTGTAGTCTAAATTCTTGTTTACCTGTCCTTCAGGTGTGTAAAGGTCAGCAGCAACATGAGGAGGTGTGTCTGGGTCTGTTCACTCTGGTCCTCATAGAACCAACCCAGGCCCAGAGGGTGAGATGCCACAGCATCATTGTTAATGTCTGACATCGCTGTGACATCACTGTGAAATCACTGTGTGTGTGTGTGTGTGTGTGTGTGTGGGGGGGGGCAGTGTTACAGAGACCTGACGCTGGTCAACAGAGATGGGATGAACGTGGTCCTGGTGAAGATCAACCAGATCCTGATGGAGAAGTTCCTCAAACTGCAGGATGTTCCAAGAACTCAGGTACACAAACTCCAGGTACACACACATGTATACAGGTACACACAGGTGTTCACACAGGTACACAGGTATTCTCCATGGCTCCCAGGTGCAGTTGGACTCTGAGACACGTATTCCAACTTCACCATGATCCTGCCGCTGAGTCTGTGTGACCTTAACAGAAACAGAAACATGTCATTGGGGTCTGTGGTACCTGACAGATCAAATTCAGGGAAGAACAGGTCTCTGTTTCACCCTCCACAGCAGAAACCTGTTGGTGCGTTCTTACCTGAATGAATCCTATCTGAACTGAGGTTGAGTTTAATGTGATATTGAGGGAGTTGATGTGTGTGCAGCTGGTGTGGCTGGTCAGAGAGCTGGTGAAGAGTGGGGTGATCGGAGCAGACGGAGTCGTCATGACGCTGCTGAAACAGATCGCAGGTCAGAAACTCTCACTCGCATACAGTTCACTTTCATCATGTAAAACACAAGCAGATCTCACATCTGTGAATCCACTCAAAGTAATGCTGCATTTTCATTGTGTTCATATTTAGGTGGCGATATCTCCACTAAGAACCTGTGGTTGGCTGAGAGCATCCTGGACATCCTGCTGGAGCAAAAGTACGTTTCACTCTTAATCTCTTTATTATAAAAATGGTTAAAGGAGGGGGAAGTGATTCTGGAAAAAGACTGTTGATATTTGAACTCAACAGCAAAACAAATACACCCCTCCCTTCACTGCTCCTTCAGAAGCCCCACCCCCCAAATTCATGGATGCGCATCACCAAGGAAACGACACTAACAGCTGGGCTAGCTGACCAAAGAGAAATATGGTGGAATCCAGAGCATCTCTTACGGCGTGGAAGCGGATCCTCTCTCTCATAGCTGAATCAGAACAAACCTTAAAACGTCAACAAACAACGTCCACACAAACACAGCATCCAAAACACACCGGAGTAAAAACTAGTGAGAGTTAGTTGTTCAGGTTAGTTTCTACAAAACTACAGTGACAGAAGAGAGGACCGTAGGTTTGTAGCTAAGCTAACAAGGAAGATAACATTACCTAGCATAGCATTTGGAATTATGCATCAATCCAAATAATCCCACTGTACTAGTGAACATCTGTTTGTTAACACGCCCCCTGTTGCTGATTGGCCGGAACAGTGTTGTGTGGCTCAGTTCGAGAAACTTTGTTTGCTTCCCATTTACAGAGCCAGGGCTGTGTAGGAACACCTGAGTTTTCTTTTCAGTGCACACACAGAACAGACAGCTAGAGGACCGTGAGGGGATGTTCATTGAATCCGACATAAAGTGTATTAGATTAGAATCACTGACTGTCCCTTTTAACCAAACTGCGCCATGTAGGGAAAATGTGTTTTTGAATGTACTTCCAGTCTGAAATTTTACTGTGGAATAAACAAAAGAGTGGTTTTCTTTGCAGTTAAAGCTACCCTGAAGTGGCTGTGGAGCTTTTATTTTGAAGAAAGTGGGGAGCTTTTACTGTGAAGCAGCTGAATATATTTTCTCTCTGTAGGGAGTGGGTATTGAAGAGCGGGATGCTGATAGCAATGTCGGTCTACACCTACCTCCGCCTGATCGTTGACCACGGAGCCCCGAACCTGCTGCCTCTCCGCCAGAAGGAGGTGGACTTCTGCATCAGCATGCTCAGGGAGAAGGTAAGGAAAGAATGAGGGAAGGAAGGAGGGAAGTATTTATGCCCGTGGAGGTTACCCTGATAACCCTGTCTCTGTGTCTGTAGTTCATGGAGTGTCTGATCATCGGCAGAGATCTGGTTCGTCTGCTGCAGAACGTCGCTCGGATCCCAGAGATGGAGCAGCTGTGGAGAGATCTGCTGCACAATCCACAAGTCCTCAGTCCTCAGTTCACCGGTAAACTGCACTACCCACATTCCTCGGTCCTCAGTTCACCGGTAAACTGCACTACCCACAATCCTCGGTCCTCAGTTCACCGGTAAACTGCACTACCCACAATCCTCGGTCCTCAGTTCACTGGTAAACTGCACTACCCACAATCCGCGGTCCTCAGTTGTCTGGTAAACTGCACTACGCACAATCCTCGGTCCTCAGTTCAGCAGTAAACTACACTACTCACAATCCTCAGTTCGCTGATAAATGCCATTAGTTTGTGTGTGTTGGTTTGACAGTTACAGTTGTTAGTGAAGGTCATGTGATGAGATTTGATGGAGACATGATGTTTTCAGGTAGTGAACTCAAACTTGAGTGGTTGGTGGAGGCGTGCGACTGCGAGGCGGTAGTTCTAGCTATATGTGTATATAATATTATTTCAGCTCAAATTCAGAAGGATTTTAAATTTTGACATATTCATGTATTCAAGTGCATTAGTTTTAGGGATAAATATCATAATTAGTTTGATTTTTGTTTGAAGCACTGAATCAGTGCTTCAAACAGATCCTGCTGTATTTATCGAGCTGCCATCAGTTGATCGTTTCTCTGGGGAAGCGTCTCCACTCTGTTCAACTACTACTGTTCACTGACATTAACTATTTACAGCTGATATAATTTACTGCTGCTGATGTCTTCGTTTTAACAGGAGAAAACAACGGTCAGCACCAGCTACAAATGTATATACTGTGTGTTGCACATGTTGAGTCTGACATTTCTCTGCGTGGTGACGTTGTAGACGGCTCAAAGCAGAGAGGGTCTGGTTCTGACCCTTGTGTCAGTTCTCTGGTGAGTATCTGTTTAATTATACTGTGTCTCTGTGTGTGTGTGTGTTGCAGGTGTCCTCCAGCTGCTGACGGCTCGGACCTCCAGAAAGTTTCTGGCCTGTCGACTCACACCGGATATGGAGACCAAGCTGCTGTTCATGACCTCCAGGGTAAAGACCAAGTTAGAGTTTCTGTGTCCACACGACTGCATTACTTAGACCACATCAGACTGTGAGGGTCCACAGACAGTCCGTGCAAACCCTGTTTCTAAACATGTATCCTCACATCCTGTCTTTCATCTAATGAATTAATCCACTAATTGTTAAAGCTTCCCTGCACCGATGTGAGTCAGCAGTAAAATGTGATGAATGATATTAAATATCAAAATGTCCATTAAAAACAGATGATGGTCTTTACACTGAGCTGTGTTCAGACTGGTTTCCACTGAATTATGTCTTAATCACATGTGACATGTTGGTTGATCAGAGATGTGCATATAAAGACTGAAACCAGTATCCAAACATCAACTCAGGTGAGTCTCTCTCACTGTATCTTCACCTGTGTGCTCAGGTGCGTTTTGGGCAACAGAAGCGGTATCAGGACTGGTTCCAGAGACAGTACCTGTCCACGGCCGAGAGCCAATCGTTGCGCTGCGATCTGATTCGCTACATCTGTGGAGTGGTCCATCCGTCCAATGAGGTGTTGAGCTCTGACATCCTGCCTCGCTGGGCCATCATCGGCTGGCTGCTCACCACCTGCACGGTAAGGGGGGCGGGGCCTCAGACTGTCAATCTGGAGGTTGTAACCAATTGAAATCCATAACTTATTTATTATTTGTGTGTTTCCAGTCGAACGTGGCTGCATCCAACGCCAAGCTGGCTCTCTTCTATGATTGGCTGTTCTTCAATCCAGAGAAAGACAGCATCATGAACATAGGTGACACGAACACTTGTTTGTCTTTCTATACTTGTGAGGACCCTTGTTGATATCATATGTCCCCAGGCCCCTAACCCAAACCTGAGTCTAACCTGAACCCTAAAACCAAGTCTAAACCTTCAAACTGTCCCCAGCAATCCTCACAGTGCAGAAAGTTCCTCACTACGATGGTTTAAACCTGAAGTTGGTATTCACAAAGGGTTTAATCAATTAAAGGGAAAATTACATGGAGTGCGGTACTAAACAGGAACCTTGTTATTGGTCAACGCCACAAATTTGCGGGTCCAAGTTTATTACAGTTGAAAAATTTACTTCAGCACCGCAAGTGAATCATTAAAACCAACTGAATTTGCTGTTAAGTGTCGCTGTTTTAACGCTGGTGTGACCGAGCCTTATCTCAGACTGACGAGTTCTGAGCTTCTTCAGTTAATGATAGATACTGATAAATAAAGTTCACGTCGAGTCTGAGTCTGATCGGCTCTCTCTTGCTTTGTCCTCCTGTGTGTCAGAACCAGCCATCCTGGTGATGCATCACTCCATGAAGCCCCATCCTGCCATCACCGCCACACTGCTGGACTTCATGTGCAGGGTACCACAAACTCATGCACTGACGCACATACCAAAACACACTGAACACACACTACAACACACGCTGAAACATATGCAGATGGTTCATGATCAGACAAATCTTTCACGCCTTCTTGTGCCGTCTTGTCTTTTAAACTACACACAACACTCACACTCAGAAACACAAAATATAACATAAAACAAATCTTAGTAAAAATACAACACAGTGTTCTGCATGAAAACTGAAGCGTGAGAGAAGAAAATAATTTCATTTCCTCAGTGAGAGAATGAAATAATCACATAGCTCCTTGTTTCCTTCCTTGCTTCCTTAATTGTTTCCTACCCTCCTTAGATCATCCCTCACTTCTTTCCTCCGTTGGAGTCTCAGGTCCGTCAGGGCGTCTTCAACTCGCTCACCTTCATCATGGAAAAGAGAGTGCTGGCGTAAGAAACAAACACACACTGTTCACCGTGATGGTCCATAACATATTGATTATTGATTACTAATTGTTCATCTCTCTCTCTCTGTCTCTCAGTCACCTCGCTCCGCTGTTTGATAATCCAAAATTGGACCGAGAGCTTCGATCAATGCTCAGAGAGAGATTCCCCGAGTTCTGCAGCTCGCCCTCCCCCCCAACTGAGGGTAACATACTGTAACACACATCTCATGAAAACACACACACACACACACTTACATTAGTTGTGAGGACACTCATTGACTGCATTCCCCCTTAGTTACATCATAACTTAATACCTAACACCAACCTAACCTGAACCCTAAAACCAAGTCTAAACCTTCAAACTGTCCCCAGCAATCCTCACAGTGCAGAAAGTTCCTCGCTACGATGGTTTAAACCTGAAGTTGGTATTCACAAAGGGTTTAATCAATTAAAGGGAAAATTACATGGAGTGCGGTACTAAACAGGAACCTTGTTATTGGTCAACGCCACAAATTTGCGGGTCCAAGTTTATTACAGTTGAAAAATTTACTTCAGCACCGCAAGTGAATCATTAAAACCAACTGAATTTGCTGTTAAGTGTCGCTGTTTTAACGCTGGTGTGACCGAGCCTTATCTCAGACTGACGAGTTCTGAGCTTCTTCAGTTAATGATAGATACTGATAAATAAAGTTCACGTCGAGTCTGAGTCTGATCGGCTCTCTCTTGCTTTGTCCTCCTGTGTGTCAGAACCAGCCATCCTGGTGATGCATCACTCCATGAAGCCCCATCCTGCCATCACCGCCACACTGCTGGACTTCATGTGCAGGGTACCACAAACTCATACACTGACGCACATACCAAAACACACTGAACACACACTACAACACACGCTGAAACATATGCAGACGGTTCATGATCAGACAAATCTTTCACGCCTTCTTGTGCCGTCTTGTCTTTTAAACTACACTCACACTCAGAAACACAAAATATAACATAAAACAAATCTTAGTAAAAATACAACACAGTGTTCTGCATGAAAACTGAAGCGTGAGAGAAGAAAATAATTTCATTTCCTCAGTGAGAGAATGAAATAATCACATAGCTCCTTGTTTCCTTCCTTGCTTCCTTAATTGTTTCCTACCCTCCTTAGATCATCCCTCACTTCTTTCCTCCGTTGGAGTCTCAGGTCCGTCAGGGCGTCTTCAACTCGCTCACCTTCATCATGGAAAAGAGAGTGCTGGCGTAAGAAACAAACACACACTGTTCACCGTGATGGTCCATAACATATTGATTATTGATTACTAATTGTTCATCTCTCTCTCTCTGTCTCTCAGTCACCTCGCTCCGCTGTTTGATAATCCAAAATTGGACCGAGAGCTTCGATCAATGCTCAGAGAGAGATTCCCCGAGTTCTGCAGCTCGCCCTCCCCCCCAACTGAGGGTAACATACTGTAACACACATCTCATGAAAACACACACACACACACACTTACATTAGTTGTGAGGACACTCATTGACTGCATTCCCCCTTAGTTACATCATAACTTAATACCTAACACCAACCTAACCTGAACCCTAAAACCAGGTCTGAACCCTCAAACACTCCTTTGACGGTGCTAGGACTGTCCATAATGTCTTCACAATTATGGTTTCAAACCAAAACGTGTCCACACAACCATAGAAAGACATCTACACACACACAGATTATCACAACATCAGTTTCACATATGGAAATCAAAGCTTGATTATGTTTGGCTCAGCTCAGAAATAAAACTTTTCTGTGTCCTGCAGTGAAAATGGAGGAGGCCGTTTCCTTGGAGATGGACAACCACGTGTTAGACAAGGAGGAGGGTTGCTATGACAACACAGAGGCTGCCTTCAGCGATGACGAGGAGGAAGTCAACAACAAAGGTGATGACAAGAGACTAGAATGGGATAAACCAGATGAAATATGGTTTATTCTAGTTTAAACCAGAATAAGAAGTTATTTTAATAATAGTAATTTAACAAGAACAAGTTAGTTTACATTGGAATATACAGGACTGGATCAGTTTAAACCAGAGTAAACCAGTTTAATGTGAGTAATTTTAATCAATAAATCAATTCAATGTGGATCAGAAGAAGCCAGATTAAACTAGTTTCATTACTGGAAAATTTTAATAAATAGCCCAGTTTAACCAGAATAACTTTAATCCACTTTAAAGACACAGTCTCTGATAGGGTTGGAGCTTCAGGATGTTACAGGTGTCAGTGTGGTCTACCTGCCTCAGCTGAAAGCCTCAGGTTTACCTGTTCCTTGATTTGAAAACTGAGTCCATTACATCACACCACCTGTCGACCAATCACTGTCCAGGAAAGAAACGGGAGTTCAGGTTCCATCCAATCAAAGAGGCTGTGATGGAGGAGCCTGCTGACATCACACCCTGGCTGGACCAATTAGACGACACCATGAAAGAGAAAGTACTGCAGCTGCAGAAAAGCAGGTGAGACCCTGCAGTCCTCCTCCTGGTCCTCAGACCAACCCGGGGTCACAGCTGAGCTCCATCTGGGTTTACTGTGGGCTTATTGATCATTTATTGGTCAATATCTGATGTTTTATCACCTTGTTCTAACATTATTATTGTTGTTGTTTGTTATAATAATAATTATTATTATGTTTTATGTCTTCTGTTCGCAGTGACACAGAGACTCAGTGTGAGGTGATGCAGGAGATCGTGGATCTGATCCTGGAGGTGAGTTTTCTTTAAAGATCACCAGCATCTTCTCATGCTCTACTGTATCCTTTGTTCGGCTCTGTTCTGCTGGTTTCTACTGTGTTCTACTGGGTTCTCTTTATGTGTCTTGTGTTCCAGGAGGACTTCGACACGGAGCAAATGTCTGCTCTGGCTTCCTGCCTGGCTGAACTGTTTAAAGATCATTTCAGAGGAGACGTCCTGCCAGAGGAGATCACTGAAGAGTAAGACTGTCTGTCTGTAATTGTCTCTGTGTATGGAGTACGTACGGAGTAACGTAGGGAGTCTCGTATGGAATAACGAGAGTATTCAAATCACAGATTGGACGACGCAGTAGCAGTAACAGCGTTGCGCCCTGCTGGTCAAATGCCAGTTGGAACAGTTGTCATATTATGAACTATTTTTATTGTCGAAGTAACTGAAACAACATCATTGGTACCAAAAATTCGTACTGGTCAATACTAATGTATGGGAGGCTGTAACTGCAGGAGAATAAATATAATTCTAATTTCTTTTCTAATGGTAAATTAGTTGGCAGGTTATTTTTGAGTACAAGTCATAACAAACAACCAAGGACATACAAGCTGATTTCTACAGGATAATACATTTTAATTTCAGTTAAGCCTTGTGTGTTGCCAGTGGGTCCTCACAAAGTAGGCTACAACCATACTGACCGGTTCTGTCATGGTCCTGCTTCCTTTCTGGGTCGACTACAACCAACCTGCCTCTCAAATTCAAATTCAAAGGTGCTTTATTGGCATGAAAGCATCAAAATACAATTTAGCCAAAAAAAGAAAAATAAATCACCAACATCGATATACATGTATATTAATCATATATTTACAGTATATTATATGTGAGTGTGTGTGTGTGTGTCGAGGTCATTCACTGTCCCTCAGGTTGTGTCGTGTTTATATATACTGGACAGCGAGAGATGCCCTGTCTCCTTTTACCATTACCTGTGTGTAGGCCTAAGGCCCGACAGAGATGCACTACCTCCCTGCCACTTTGATTTATTTCGGGGTCAAGTTTGTTTTGATGTGTGGTGGTTGGTGGTGAACCGGGGAGACTGACGAAACATATGGTTGTTGCCATGTGAGTCAGTGACATTGGATTAAATTCCTGTTCTTCCATTCAGATCCCTCTCTCTCTCTCTCTGTCTCTGTGTCTCTCTTACCCTCTCTCTAATCAACTGTCTCTTTCTAATCGCTCGTCTCTCTCAGGTCTCTGGAGGAGTCGGTTTGTAAACCCGTCTGTCTGATCTTCAGGAACCTGGTCACCATGCAGGAGGATAACAGTGGGTTCTCGGTTCTGCTCGATATGTTGGCTGAACTTTACCAGAAACAACCCAAGATCGGATACCACCTGCTCTACTACCTCAAAGCCAGGTGACACACACCTGGCCTCGGAGATGATGAACAGTCTGCCCCCCCCCAGTTGTGGAGCAGCTGCTGTTTGTCGCTTCATTTAAACTCTGATAATAGAAACATGATTTAACATGATGTTGAACATGTGAACATCAGCACAAGCATTTAAATGTCTATGTGTGTTTTTATTAACAGTAAATTGGCAAACGGGAAGATGATGCTATACGAGTCTTTTGCTCAGGCGACGGCTCTCGGTGACCTGCACACCTGTCTGATGATGGACATGAAGGCGTGTCAGGAGGACGATGTCCGGCTGCTCTGCTACCTCACTCCATCCATATACTCTGAGGTACAGACACACACAGACACACACAAATACACGAACACTGCTGTCATTTGTCCAACTCACCTGAGCATGTTTGTTCTGATTCAGTTTCCAGATGAAACGTTGAGAAGCGGTGAGCTGCTGAACATGATCGTCGCGGTCATCGACTCAACACAGGTAACTCGCTGATCAATAGTTTCTGATAGTAACCTGAGAAGTGTATGATTAACCTTGCTGCAAACGTATACATCAATAATATAATAAAATATATCCAGCAGTGATCATCTTTGTACCATTTGTTTAATGTCACTGTGCACTTTATTTACAATCCTGATAAACGTCTCCCAGCAAACACTGAAGTTGTATGACCGTTGTCTGAATGTTCTCCCCAACACGCCCAATAATGGTTCAAAAATAGTTTCAAAATAGTGAACTGATATCGGAATAGGTACCAGGACATTTTCTTTCAACATTCCAGCAACATCAAAATATGTGTTACCATCATCAACAGGCCTTTGTAGGTTTCTGCGAGGTTTATATCCATATATATCCATATATATACATATAAAAGATTAATGTATATACTATATTCTCATAACTAACCACATAATCTGAAAAAACAACGTTAACATGTTTAGCAGTAGTCTACAGGGAAATAGAAAACTAAATGTATTAAATAAATAAAAATGAGGTGACTTCAAACCTTGTAGTGATGGTAACTGCGTGTGTGTGTGTGTGTGTGTGTGTGTGTGTGTTTAGTTACAGGAGCTGATGTGTCATGTGATGATGGGAAACCTGGTGATGTTCAGGAAAGACTCAGTGCTCAATATCCTCAGTGAGAAACACTCACACAGAACAAAGTACAGTTTACTGAGTCAGTGTTGGACAGCAGCTGACTGCATGTCTTCTTCTTCTTATATAAACAGTTCAGTCTCTGGACTGGGAGACCTTTGAGCAGTACAGCACCTGGCAGCTGTTTCTAGCTCACAGTATCCCTCTGGAAACCATCATCCCCATCCTTCAACACCTCAAATACAAAGGTGAGTACCGGAACGATCTAACAACATGGATGGAACAGCGAACAAACCCACTGGGCACCGCGTGAAGTTACTGTCAACATTTCAAATTAGAATATGAGTCAAACCACCACACAGAGATTCAAAACCCATGTGTATTTTCTTCTGACTCTTTTCTTTTTGTTTTCGTGTTTTTATGTTTTCAGAACATCCAGAGGCCTTATCCTGTCTGCTGCTGCAACTCCGCAGAGAAAAGTACAAAAAAAACTCAGCCAGGAAAACACAATCACACTCAAAAAGAAAGATTTACTCCTCCTTCATATCACAGGCTTCTTTGTCCCCGGTAATGTCTGTCTGTGTGTGTGTCCCAGGCCGAGTGAGGAGATGGTGAAGATGGTCCTGAGTCGTCCCTGTCACCCTGAGGACCAGTTCACCACCAGCATCCTGAGACACTGGGCGTCCAAATACGACGACACACTGGGAGAACACATCAAGGCCCAGCTGATCAAGAACAACAACCAGCCCCGCAAGAGACAGAGGTGAGGGCACACAGGGACAGAGGTGAGGACTACCAGACCTAGGTCATGTTGGTCAGGTTGTCCACAGACAGAGGGACATTGACAGTCCACACAGAGACAGTTTCTCAACTAAAAATAAAAACGTGTGCAGTAACCAGTTCTCTCTCTGTCTTAAGTCTTCGTAGTTCCAGCAGTAAACTGGCTCAGCTGACCCTGGAGCAGATCTTGGAGCACATGGACAACCTGAGACTGAGTCTAATCAACACAAAGAACAACTGTAAGTACACACACACACACACACAGTTATTGACTGATTATTGATGATGTATCAACTGATACCTGATAACTGTTCGGTTGTGTCTCTCAGTCTTCACTCAGACTCCGATCCTTCAGGCTCTGCAGCACGTTCAGGCCAGCTGTGACGAAGCACACAAGATGAGGTACGCACACACACACACACACACACACGCACACATTGACAGATGGCATCATAACAGGTGCTGATGACATGACTTCCTCCTCCTGCAGGTTCAGCGACCTGTTTGCCCTGGCGGAGGAGTATGAGGACTCTCAGTCGAAGCCACCAAAGTCTCGTCGTAAAGCTCCAGCCTCCTCGCCTCGCTCCAGGAAAGGGGTGGCTCCGCCTACCAACAACGAGGAGGAGAGCGCATCCAGCAGCGCCTCGGTACGTACCATCTGCGTCACAGGTTCAATCCCGCCTGTCTCGGTGGAAGTAGTATGCCTCACAACAAAGACCCTGGCCAGAACCCGAACAGGGAACATTGTGGCTTTATGGTCTACCGGGGAGGCCCTTTCTTGTAGGATCCTGAGGCTTTTCCAGGCCCAGATGGCATATGTAAGCCATATGTCATCTGCCATCTGGGTCTGCCCCAAGTTCTTCTCTGAGTCTGGGTCGTAGTGGCAGCTAAACAAAGTAGCCCAAACATCCTCCTTGGGGATGTGAATGAGTAGACTTGCGTATCCTAACCCCCTGGCCAGATAGGATATGCAATCGCTTTAGCATGTTCTGGATTAGCTCGGAGGTGTCCTCTCACTTGGACGTGCCTCGAATATGTCCAAAGGGGTAAGACTTTCCTGAGTCTTCTAGTTCTGCCCCCTCTACGGAGGAATGGTCAGTCAGGTTCAGGAGTTCCTTAAAGTTTTCGTTCCAATGTCCAACAATACCCTCAGTCCTGGTTCCAGTCCTTCCTGCTGAAAACAGCCTGGGCCTCCTCAAACTCCTCAAACCACCTCCGCCTCCTTCACAGCCGATGTCCACCAGCAGGTTTTTTGGTTGGAACCACGTTGGAACTGGCAAACTTCTGCCAACAACTCTGGGCAGCGGCCTCAGCAAAAGATGCTTTGAACATGTCCCACTGGAATTCCATGTCACCAGCCTCATCTGGAAAAAGGAAATTTCTGCTGGAGGTGGGACTGAGGCCTCCACCAGACGTTCTCATCTGTTTTGGGTTTACTAGGTCTGTTTGGCAGCCACCTGATCCAACTCACCACCAGGTGGTGATATCTCTGCCCTTTGATCATTAACCTTTGGCCTTGAGGTGTGCTGGTACCAGAAACACTTATAAACCAGTTTATACTCAAAGGCTCTAGTACCTCAACAGAACTTCGAATCACCATGCAGCTTTTGTCTCCAGGACCCCACCCAGAGACTCCAAGAGGGCCAGATACACTGAACTGCTGTTCAGTGCATAAACACAGTCCCTTAAACAGAGCCGTCCCCTCAGAGATCCTTAGTCTCATAGAGACAACGAGCCAAGAACTCTTGTGAGTATTCACTCCCGCCTGGTGCCTTTCACCCTGGGCAGATCCAGAAAAGGAGAAAGTCCAGCTGTAATCCAGAGGTTTAATTCCAGAGCAGGCGCTGTGCATAGAGGTGAGCGAACTATATCTAGCTGGTACTACTCCACCTCCTGCACCAGCTCTGGTGTCTTCTTCACCAGGTGACATCCAGGTCCCTATAACTAGTTTTGTAGCCGGGGTCAGCATCCCAGGCCACTGCCCATGCCCACTATTCAACTAGCAACCCAACCTGCAATTTTTAAGTGGCACTTGTCAAACGTGACCCTGCCACCGTTTGCAATCTGTGTGCCAGCACTGGGATCAAATTGCTTTTATAAAACAGGCCCCCAGCTTTGCAAGTGGTGGGCCTCTTGTTTGCCCTTTCAGCAGAGCCCGCTCAGGCCCCATTGGTAAGGCCTGACCAGCAGTCATTCACTGGCAACAAAGACTACTTTGCCCTATTCTGGGCCTGAAGTCGCACAAAGTCGTCATAAAGTTTCTGGAACCCTTTTTATATTTATATACAGTGGGGTCTCAGACTTTTGGACCCTGCTGTATATATTATTTTTATTCATATATTTTCTTATATATCTATATCTATATATAAATATATAAATATATATATATATATCTATATATATATATATATATATATATATATATATATATATATATATATATATATATATATATATATATATATATATATATAATTGCAGTTTCTCTAAATGTCTTTGATTTTCTGTCTTTGTGTTTCAGGAGGAGGAAGACTCGAAGCCCAAAGCTCCGAAGAGGAAGAGGAAAGGCTCGTCAGCCGTCGGCTCTGACAGTGACTGATGGACTGATCCTCTGACCAATCACATGCCAGCTGCCACAGAGACCGCCAGCCAACCAGCCGCTCTGACCACTGGAAGAGGCCCCACCCCCTGCCGATGACACACACTGACCGCCGCGGGAGGGGCGGGGCTCCGAGACGCCGCGGACTTTAAATCCATGTGGTGAACTGACTTTCACATGATGAGACTGATGCTGTTTCCATGGAGACGAGGACTGATCAGGTCAAAGGTCACCGTGTGGCTTAACTCCCATGATGCACTGGGACGAGGAAACCATGAACTCTGGGAACGAAACGACTGATTTTAATACAGGGAAGATCATGATGATAGAAATAATGATGAAGATGAGTGGGTTTTTTTGTGGGTACTCCTGCTTTTTTTTTTTTTTTTTCCCCAGAGGGGGGGGATTTTGAACTCTTATTGTGGAGGATCCTAACTTCCTGCTGTTTTTAGCAGCTCCTTCCTGTTTGTCTTGCTGCAGTAAAAGCTCCTCGTCTGTTCTGAACATCATGTTGGATGAAATCTTCATATAAAAACTGATGTTTGTTTCAGGTTGTCATCTGTCTGTTGCTGGGGGGGGGGGTGTGTGTGTGTGTGTGTGTGTGTGCGTGCGTGCGTGCGTGCGTGCGTGCGTGTGTGTGTGTGTGTGATGCTGCTCGTGGTTGCTGTGGCACCACAGTCAGTAAAGGACCACTTCACCCGTTTTTTACTGGTTTGGTTAAAAACAAACATTCAGTTCCTCGGCAGTTCGTCTGCACTGTTTGACTCTTGGTGAAATAGAAATAATTGAACTGGTAAAATATGCAGATTTAAAGAAACACTGAGTTAAATCCTCTTGTTTTGTGTCTTCTCCAGAGTCAGGTGATTCAGATGATATCAATGTCATTACTGCCACCATCCCATAAAATACTGTAATCGGTCAATGGGTGAAATCTGGGGCTTTGCACCTTTTAAAATGGTCTTATTTTTTCAGTTGAGCTACAAAATCAGGTGTGGCTTTGTTGCCAGGTAAAAGTTCAGTTAAATTAAGTGATCTTTTTGAGTTTATTTTAATAATAAATGAACTGTGTGGATTAAGTGGTTTAAGTTTTATGGGTCAAAAAGACTTAAAAGTTTACAATGAAAGTCACATCTGAATTTGAGCATAAATA
Organism: Xiphias gladius; assembly: GCF_016859285.1. Lineage (NCBI taxonomy): Eukaryota > Metazoa > Chordata > Actinopteri > Istiophoriformes > Xiphiidae > Xiphias > Xiphias gladius. The sequence goes on from NC_053423.1 coordinate 26,064,330, forward strand.
TATCTCAGTTATTAAAAGTTACACCGTAAATGTGACGGGTTGAACCCTGACTTATTCCCTGTGGCTGATGAATTCCAGGGAATGAAATCTATCTTAATGGTTGTTTAATGAAGTTTCTGCAGTTGTTTCTTCAGCAATAAAATTCATTTATATCTGGTCATTAAATCACAGTCTGAAGCGGTCAGTGAACGACATCAGTCTGGATCTAAGACCGTGTCTTTTATTGCAGTTGGGTTTGGATTGGACGCAGATTGGAGGATTTTTCCAGTTAAACACATTCCTGTTGTCTTGTGTCACATCAACATGTGTTAAAAAGTTGTTTATCATCATGTTCTGTTCCTTCTTGGACACAAACATTTACATGTTTTAGTTTTGGGGGGGAAATTGACCAACCACCTTAAAAGCCTTTTGTGATTTTTTCCTTCTTTTTAAATGACAATTTGTTTTGTGAAAAGTGGTTGAACAGCAGCAGGTTCACAGTGAGGTCCTGGTCTGGATGGTGCACAGGACTCTGGGGGACTGATGTATGATCAGTCTGATTGGATCCACCTGCTGCTGCTGATATAAATTAGAACATCAGCGTCAGGCCTCCTTCAGACCAGGTGAGACTCAGACTCAGGTAAGTGGACTTGATTGAGCCAGAACGTGAGTTCAGAAGAAAAAAGTGATGTTTGTTAGTCCATATGTTCCTTAGCCCCAGTTTGTTCCTTTGGTGTTGTATCACATTCAGTCACAGAGTGAAACATTTGGTTTTGTTTTTCCTGGTCCATGTTGGAAAACCAGCAGCTTGTCCAATGTCTCTGAACCATCTGGATTAGAATTGTTCTGCTGCGACAGGAGCAGATGTTCCCTGAGGTCTGATGTATCTGTTCTTCAGTGTGAGAACATGTTGATACTTGGCTTGTGGTTCAATCAAAGTTCACGTTGCAGCAGACAGAACACGGCCCAGTCCAGGATCTGATCTGATTTTGTAAAACGGTTCACATCAGAATTGTGTTCAGTGAAGATCAACCTGCAGACCTCGACAGGCTAAAAAAACCTGATCAGACTGAAACCTGATCATGTTCAGACTGGCTGGTTTTGTGACTCTGATCCACTTGAGGGACAAACGTCTCCAGATCTAAACCAAAATTCTCTAAACCAACTTCTCTCTGCAGCCTCTAACATCATGTCGGCCGTTAAATCCGGATCGTCTCTGCGGAGTCTGCTCCTGACTCCGGAGCGGATCCCGGACTTCCTCATCCCGTCCCGCAGTCCTTTCCTCATCCTTTCCCCTCGGCCTTGCCGGAGCTCCCCGGACCGGACCAGACTGCTGTCTGACCATGATGACGACAGTCCAGAGGAGAGTCCCCCCGAGACTCCGCTCAGACCCGCCGCCTCCCCCCGGTTCCTGCTCCGCCTGCCGCCGCGGATCAGACCTCCCCGCCGCGGCCCCCCCGCAGCTACAGCTGCAGAGTCTGCGGACACGGACCTGACGACGCGCGCCGCCATGTCGCTGCCGCACGTGGAGAAGGTGACCACGCCCTACGGCTTCCGCGCCGTGCTGGCCGCGAGCCCGTGCACGCGCCGGCGGGAGTCCCTGTTTCACCGGAACAAACCGGTGACTGTGACAGTCACAGACCCCGAGCTTAAGGATCTGGCGGACCCTCCTCCTCCTCCCAGTCCTGGTGCCGGGAGGTCCCGGGTCTGTTTGCGGCCCGTGGAAGCTTTTGGTCTGCAAGTGATGCGGGCGCTGAAGAGACCTGCAGGCGCTCTGAAGGCTCTGAGTCCCGGAGCCAGGAGGACCGAGACCCGCTGACGTCACATGAGTGTGAACACACCTGGCAGGTGGACCGGAATCTGTCTCAGTGCAGCAGGTCGGGTTCATAGATTTTAATTTAAGATTTGAATAAATGATTTTGAATGAAGCTTCGTGTGTTTTCTGACCTTCATCATATCAGCTGTCTGAGATAAAACCAGGCATCATCATCCTCAGTGACAGGCGGCAACCGAAGAATCACCTGCCTCGTGAAACAAACGGTTCCTCATCAGAGACCTGCATTACTAAGAACCTGAACTTTATGCTAAAGAGGGACATGTTGACACGGTGTCTCATTACCTATCAATCGACACAACTTAATTAATCCATGAGGGAAGTTTGATTTTTGGGCCTAAGTTTAAAAACTGAGGCAAAGGAGCTATCGATACGTCACAGGCAAGATCCAAATAAATATGGACATGGTCCACATGGTGGTTTAAATATTACAGATTAGATACCGGTGGTTGGCAAATACTGGCCCGTGGGTCAATTCCAGGTCTCCAGTGAAAATATCTGAACAACAACAGCTGAAGTTTCCATCAGAGTAGTTGTAGGGCAGTGTTGCTCCCCCTTCCTCCTCGGTGTTACTGAAGAAATGGATTCAGTTGTTATACAACAGATAAAACACTGGGTTAAGTTTCCTCCTTACTGATGGGTTTTTATCATATTTTGACCCAGCTGGACCCTCACACTTCAGATTTAAAGATTTGCATCTTACTAATGATCAGTAAGAGCTGCAGGAGGTTGTAACAGTTTAGGACCAGAATTTAGTTTGACTTCATAACCCAACAGTGAGTATGAATCATACAGACGGGAGTCGGATTAAAGGAGAACCCAACCTAAAGTGTCTGTCAGGTGTTGGGCCACCACCGGCCTCCAGAACCGCTTCAGTGGTTCTCCAAGACTCTGGACTCTACTGGAGGGATGAACACCATCCTTCCTAAACATAGTGGTGGAGAGCGCTGTCTAACGCGTGGGTCCAAAACGTCCCACAGGTGTTCAGCTGGGTTGAGATCTGCTGCCTGTGAAGGCCACAGCACTTGAGTCACATCGTTTTCATACCGATCAAACCGCTCGGTGACCCCCCGCTGCCCTGTGGATGGAGGCATTGTCATCCTGTTGCTCTGCTCATTTTTGAAGGTTTTCCTTTGATTTGTTACCGCCTGTATAAAGTTGATACGAATGCAATTATTCAAAAAGGATAAAGCTCCTGAAATAAACGTTAGTGGTTAATATTTATGTAAAATAACGTTCATTCAACCTTGAGTAGTTTTATATTTATTTAATCGCTTGCCTCACGTCGTTGCTCCTGATGACGTCACAGTTACGACGCGACGCACACCCGGAAATGTAGTTTCTTCGACGTCAGAGGCGTCTGATCGTTGTGGCGGGTAAGTGAGTCTGTCGTACCGGAGCGTTAACGTTAAACCGTTTACCGTTTAAACTGACTGTTACCGGGCCGTTGGGGTAAGAGTCGGACCGGACAGAGCCCGGACAGGGACTGGGTCCTCGTTCTAACGTTAGCTGCTAGCATGCTGGCTGAGTGTCACTGTGTTAGCTCGTAGCATGTTAGCAGCGGAGTACAGCGGGTAGAGACAGTCCTGATACCGGACAGGAGACCCGGTTTACGGTGCTGAATACAAGGTAACTCCGGTCTGAGGAGCCAACAGAAGCTAATGCTAACTTTGGTTTTATTCAGATCTTCTAGTTTTATCTGAAAGTGTTTGAATCTGAAATATAGTTTTTAACCAGTTACCTGACAACAGCAGTCAGGTGGTACAATACAAACAATCTTTATTTACAATTAAAATGAACAACTTTCATTAAATTTTATAATAATACAGGATGAGATGAATTCCAATAAAAGGAGATAGAAGAAGAAAAAGTAGAAACCAAATAATATTAGAGCTGCAGCTAATGACTCTTTTTGCAATTAATCGATTGATTAGTAAATATTTAAAATTGCCTGCTGTGATTTCCTAAAGTTTTATTTAAATGGTTTGTTATATTTGACCAACCATTCAAAGTAACTCAAAATATCAATTTTAGTTATAAATAACTAAAATGATTATTTGATTATAAGAATAGTTTTCTGCCAGTTGAGGGTTGGAGTAAGATTTAAAAAGTCTTTGTGCTAAACGACAGTCTGAGGTGGTTTCTGGCTCCATCCTGTAAAGATGTTCAGTTTCTGTCACGTTAAACTGAATCTGGATTCTGGCTTATGACATTTATTTGACCAAACAGTGAATCACTCGTCGTCACATGCAAAGCTTGTGATTATTTCTCTATCGATCCACTAATTGATTATGAATTTATCACTTCAGCTCTAGTTATAACAGCAGGACATTGCAATCAGCTGAAATCGTGTTCCTCTGCATGAATCTGCATTATGAAATCCATTGGATCCAACTGGGGTCAGGTTGGCCCGTGTAAACCTCGTGTCTGACACATCACATGATCTGGTGACCGATTCCCACTGATACTGATGTACAAACGGACTAGTGCTGATCTGAGACCAGAGGAGGTCTGCCTCAGTAAACTGTGAAACTCAGGATAATATTTAGTTATTGATCGGTGTAATGTTCACAAAATGACCTGACATGTCCGCAGAGGTCAGAGGTCATGGTTCTCCACGATGAACCCGGTCCGAAAATGCCTCAGACTCAGCCCGTCCACACCACAACCTGCTGCCACCTCCTCCACTTCCTCCACCCGGAGCCTCAGACCACCTCCTCAGCTCCTCTCCCATGATGCTTTGCTGCTGCCTCCCCCTCCAGTTCCTGCAGGGGGTAGAGCTGAGGAGGAGGTGGAGGAGGAGGGCTACCTGCTGGTGGAGGAAGATACCACCGACTCCAGCCTCGTCATCACAATGGGTAACATACACACACACACACACCTGATTCTGTTGAATAAATCTTTGTTGTGGTTGTCAAATAGACTCTCTACCACATGTCTGGACATCAGCTCTGACCTCCTGGTTTGATTCTTGATTCAGTTTCATCACATTAATCCCAACTCTGACTAAAGCTCCTCTCAGAATTGATCCTGGGAACCTAAACTTCTTCTGCAGTCACCAAGTGAGCAACACTGTTGATTCCTGAATATTAAACTGTGTGAAGTCACATTACCGGCTAAACTGTAAAAACGTCACCTACACGCGCTCATACGTCCGTGGTACATTGTCAGTTAACGAGACGATTGCCTTTTCGGACGGGATAATTTGGTTATGTCAAGATTGTTCCTTGTGATAAGTCTAATGTCTCAGATGCAGGTCTGCTTTGACTTTGTGGTTGATTGATCAATCAGATGATCACTTATTGCAGGGTCCGATGGCTCGCCATGTGGGTTGATACCGCATGCAACACTTGACTGTCCATAAAGTGAACATTTTACACACCGCGCAGCTCTAACTGAACCACTCACAACAAGTAACCACCACACACACAACATTTAGCTCTGATGCACCCGTTTACGGAGAAAAGGCCCAAAGATCGATCTCGGGAGTCTAAGAATCGATACCAGGTCGTTCAATAAAAATGAAAATCATCAATTAATTGTAAAATCGTTTTGATTTTTTTTTTATCCAGTCGAAGTCCACCACTCATTAGACCTGAAACAAAGAAGAAGAAATCTAGTTTGTCTTTTCTGTGAAACCTTTAATAAAGTTTTGTAGTTTATCTTTTTGCCACTAAAAATATTCAGGGTTTTCTGACAAAGTGGATCAGGGGTCGAAAACATTGAAACTCTGTAAGTTTTTCTTTCATCATTTGTCAGGAACTAAAGTTGTAAATAAAGATTGAGTTCAGATCTCTGATCAGCTGAAATCCTGTAGTTTATAGTGGCGGCTACTAAATGAATCAACAGTAACATTAATGAAGCCTAATTAATGTTGATGGCCTGTAGCTTCAACCTGATCAAGATCTGAGCAGCAGAATATCTGAAATATTGATTATTGATTGATATTGATTCTTGTGACACTGAAATAAAAGCTGGAAAAAAATGACTTTTACACCTGATTCTTCACAAACTCCCTGATCCAGATACTAGAGCTCCTGATCCAGAACTCTGAACTTGATGAGCTTCAGATATTGACACTTAAATGTCAGAACTTAACAAATCCAGGACCGGTTCCAAACTGGAACCAGTGATCTGAACCAGATCCTGAAGGTTGATATAATCTGTATGTGTTTGTCAGAGGACAGTCAGGTCGAGGTGAAAGCGGCGAGGAGGAGAGCAGTGAGGAAGAGGAGGGGGAAACTGACTGATGAGGAAGAGGATCAGAGGGGTGGAGCCTCAGAGAGCGATGATGAGGAGGAGGAAGAGACGGGGGTAGAGGTGGAGATTGACAGACAGCTGGACCAATCACTAGAGACGAAGTCCAAACAACACAACCTGACCACGGTGAATGTCAGAAACATCATCCACGTGAGTTCATCCTCAAACTCAGACACACCTGAACACACCTGGAGAATCACATCTACAGGACAGGTAGTCCAGTTTCCGGCTGATCCCAGGCCAGCAGGAGATTCTTCCTGTTTCTCAGTGTCCAGAATGAGCTGCTCACTTTCTCTCTGACTGATCATTTCACAGGTAAATTTAGCTGAAATCTCAGCTCAGCCGTTGTCTTTAACTCATATGTCTGGTGATTCTGTCAGACGACGTCACGGTTATGAAACCAGGAGTTCAGCAGCAGAGCAGCAGCCTGGAAATGCCTCGGAAGTGACTGCTGGTTTACATGTCGTCTCAATGGGCCACGTTTCAGTCACTGTTTCGTGCTTGTTCCCTTGTCTGACAACAGAAAGAGAAAAACATGTAAATGAGAACAGCTTGATTGAGATGGATTAAATTACTGTATATGTCAGGACAGAGAGCAGGAGAGAAGCAGACAGGTAAAGGGCGAGTCCAGCCAGATCCTTTTTAAATTATTTTTTTAACATTTCTTAAAAACATTTTTTAAAATAAAACAATCTTAAACTAATTTGAAGCAATTCTTTAAAACATATTGTGTAAAAACTCATTTTTACTGAATTTTAAAAGATTTTTTAAACATTTTAAAGAAATATCCGTCCTGTGACAATAAACTCTCTCTATGGTGTGAAACATCACTGAAACTAATTTCTAGAATACATTCTTTTTAACATTTTAAATATTTTTATATTTTAATTACTTATTTATATATTTTTGACAATTCAAAAAACGTAATTTTCTTCCTTTTACATTTTAAACAGTTTCTGAAAACCTTTAAGCTTTTTATTTACATTTTAAACAGTTTCGTGTATTTGTCAGATTTTAAAACAATATTTAAAACAGTTTTAAAAGTTTTGAATAATTTAATCGTTTTGTTCAAATTAAAAAAAAAAAAAAAAATCAGGGAAGCAAACAGCTCACCTTTAGGCAAATGCCGCTTTCGTCACGTCAGTTTGACTTGAATCGTCCAGATCCGATGTTTGAGGACAGGGTGAAAGGAAAGGAAATTAAATTGAGAACCACGACTTCTGAGTGGTCAAAAAAAAAAAGGCTACAGCACACCTGAGAAGAATGAAGGCTAAAGAGGGCCGTGTCTGGGGGGTCAGTTTTTGACTGGTCAATGGTAACAGTCTCTCACAGTAGCGTTATGATAAATGTAGCTGTTAATTAGCCTGATTGGGCCGAATTGTTTTGATTCAGGGAACACTAGCTATCACTATTTCGATGTAACATCAGATGTTAACATTATTCCCATGGAAACTAACGTTCCAGATTCCACTCGTTTAACGTCACTGACGTTACCATTCAACCGATGATTACAACACATGCTGAGCTCCTCAGCCAAAGCGCTAACTCAATGTTAACATCAGCTCCTGATGGTTCCATTTTCTCTATGCTAAGATAATGTTAGCCAGGCTAACACTGTCATAACCATGATTTAATGAAACAGTTTGCTGGTGGATTTGTTTTGGAACATGAGACTAATTCATGAGATGTCGTCGTAGACATGTAGCTAAACTGGACCCACATTACCTCTGATGTCTTTTAAATGGACACTTATTGCGGTAGCCTGATGATGTTACCTGAGAAGGCGGCAGATGCCAAACTCACCGAAGACCACACAAGCCCACTCCCCAGCCCCCCACGGGGTTCCCCTCTTTCTCACTTTTTCACCCCTGTTGAGTTTGCATCCCCGATTTTTCAAATTTTTGATGAAAATATCTTCGTAAAAGTTGAAGAAAAACTGATAAATGATTGTTTCTGATTGTTTGTTGTCAGTAAATGTTGTAGAAGCAAATCTGACCTCTGACCTACAGGAAGTGATCACCAACGAACACGTGGTGGCCATGATGAAAGCTGCCATCAACGAGACAGAGGCTGTCCCTCCATTTGTGAGTCAGTCTGTCTGTCGTCCAATCAGAGTGCAGGGTTGGAGCTCATTAACATTTTCATTTATCTACAGGTCTCTACATTGATCTGTTTTCACTGATCAATGTGCTTTTGTTTCTCCAGGAGCCAAAAATGACTCGATCCAAGTTTAAAGAAGTGGTGGAGAAAGGAGTGGTGAGACACAACATCTGTTTAACATCTGTGTGACGCCTGTTTATAATGTCTGTTTTAACGCCGGATTAACGTCCGTGGAACGTCTGTCTAATGCTTCTGTCAGTCTCAAGAACAAATAATAATAATGGCAGCAGACAGACTTGTGACCGATGTTCCTGTGTTACCTGTCAGGTGATTCCAGCCTGGAACATTTCTCCGATCAAGAAAACCAGTGATGTCAACAAGGTAAAGGTCAAAGGTCAAACATCCCTGCCCTTTTACGTTAACATTTTAAACGCTGACAAAACAAACTTGACACTATTAAATGATTTTTAACATTCGAAGCTAATGTTTTAACTTTTGGTTTTACATTTTAAACACTTTTAAAACAAATGAACATTTACCATTTTAAAATATAGTTTAAACAGTTAGTTTTACATTATTTCACTTTTTTAGACAAAATAGAACACTTGTTTAACATTTAAGACTTTTTTTCTTAAACAGTACTAAAATATTCTTTCAAACATTTTGAAAACCTTTTCAAAGAGTTTTTAAAACAATTTTATCAGTATTTTTAAAGAAATTGTAAAACTTTCTTAAAAACAATTTTTAACATTTTAAGCAGATTTTGCTCCAAACGTAAAATATAATCTGTCTGCGGATGAACTTAATTCACATGAATCACAGAAACAGGTGTAAGTGAAGTTAAAGAACGGAAGATGAAAGCGA
>NC_053423.1:26078366-26205866 GCF_016859285.1 Xiphias gladius
GAAGACCAGACTGCAGCAGCAGCTACAGCAGGTACATACAAACGTGTACGGTACACACAACACCCGATGAGTCTCGCTAACAAGTGACATAATCACAAATCCGGTCCATTTAATACAACATTCACTTACATAAGCACTGACACGTGCAGTGTATGTGAAAAGTCGACCTGCTGGAACAGCTTGATTTCTCTAAAATAAACCTGCAGTTGGTCAGTAACTAAAATTCCTAATAGGCAGGTCCCCTTGGTCCTACTTGGCTCCTCGTTACCAAGACCTGGGACCAGGGGGGTCCAGAATCTCTCCTCTCTAATAAGGTGCAGTAGGATCCTGTTGGATTTCTGCAGGTTTCAGGTCTCTGATTGTTCATTAGTCTATCAGGTTTTCAGTGGTACTGATACACAGTTTTTGGGACCTGTGACTTATGACATTTAGTATCCAGGTTAATGTGTTGTATAAGGAGCTAACACCCGGAACATCATCACATGATTAAATACTGTCTGTTTGTCTCGCAGCACGTCCAGCTGTTGACTCAGATTCACCTGTTGAGTTCACCTGTGGCCAAACTTCACAGTGAGGCTGAGACCACCAAACAGTTCCTGGTAACACACACACACACTAACCAGGGCTGTGGTCAACCAAAGAAAATCTGGGTCGACTGAAATCGTACCTGCTCTTCAACCAATCTACTGGTCGCAGAGGGAAAACAAATCTGAACGTTATCTCTAGAGGAACTAAATCGGAGACAGTGCACTGAGTGCACTCTACCTGGTAGCCTCATTAGCCTAAATGAATTGGAAATAAACAGAAAAAAAAAGTATTTGCAGCCTATTAAATCATTTTCATCTAATTATTTTATACTGAATGGTTAACAACAGACTCAGAGCCGACCAGCGAGCACCTTCCCATATTCATATGATTTCTGAAAACAGAACTATATCAGCTGCTGGTCCCAGCACAAGAACTGTTGAGGAATATTCGCTCAAAGCCTCAGGCGTTAAGCAGGAAAGTTGACAGAGCGTCCTAACAGAGATAAGTTAGCCTCCTCTTGTTAAATGATCTGCCATGTTGGTTGTTGAGCTGTGATATGAAAACTGCTGTTTGTAAAGTTTACACTCGACTTTTTGGTCTGTTTTAACAATATGCAGCCACACCGATGACTTCTTTTCACAGTGTCAATTAGTGTATGGCCGATGCTGAGGAAACGTTCAGCAAACATTCATTAAACGTTAAATAAGTTAGCCCTAGCAGTCTCCATCGGGTTGGGCGAGTTCAAAACACCCCCCATTTGGTCGGATGAGAGCATATCGACCGACTAGTCGACCAGGTGACCGGGAGACTACAGCCCTAACACTAACAGACTTCAGTTTTAATCAGAAGTTAAGATGGTTCAAAATAATTTAACAATAACCCCCCCCCCCCCCCACAGCTTGAGTTGGATGTGTTGGCTCAGAGAGCCGAGCTGCTCATGTCTTCAGCTCGTCCTGGTTTCTGCAGCGTCTTCAGATCCTCCAACCTGCAGGGGGCGCTGCAGCTGCTGGAGGAGCTGCGAGAGACTCCCATCAGCTACCAGCGACAACACCACCCACCTGACGCCAGAGGGCACAGTGAGTCCGCCTGCAGCTAGGAATCATGGGATGTCTCTCTTTTGTCTGATTTAAAAACTAGGAAAAGATCCAAATTTGCGAAAACAAGATGCAAACTTGTCCCGGCAAGATTCAAATATTTAGAGTTTCACACATAAAAGTGAAGAGAAGTGAAAAAATCTTAAAGCTGCCTCGATGTTTAAAGTGTGTGAATCAGCTGAAAACCCTGGAAACACTGAGGTCTGTGAGTATTAGCTTGTCTGTTGTGTATCTCTATATATCCAGTGCGTTGTTACCCCGTGATGCCGGCTGAACTGGCCTGGCTCTTTGCCACGCGTCCGGTCTTCCTCTACCCAGAGCTGCTGCCCTGTGCCAGCCTCGACCCAGCTCTGTACTGCCCCCGCAGGACGGCGGCATTCACTGCAGCTGAGGACTGGTAAACACACAAACACCTCAAACTACCGGTTTACATTTCTGTTCGGACTTTGTGTTTAACTGTGAGTTTGTGTTTCAGCCTCCTGGTTCTGGGTCTCAGGAACATGGAGGGGTCATGTGACCCAACTAAGCTGGTGTCTCAGTTCCTGCTGAGGAAGACTCTGGTCCAGGTCCGACGAAGAATCCTGCAGTGCTGCAGACCTGGTTTCCCCGACAACATCGTCAAGGCAACACAGTGGTGACACACTCCGCTCATTTCAGTATAAGTCTTTTAGACTCTGTGTGTTCACCTTCTTCTCTCCTCTGCAGGTGTTCAGATATCAGCGGGTGTTGTGGCCAATGCTGGTGGCCTGTGGTCCTGTTGATCCAGCAGAGCGACGCCCCCCGGTGGAAAGAGAGGAGAATGTCATGCCTCTGTGGCTGGTGGTAGGTGATAGGTAGACGTCAGTAATACACATCGGGTCCAGCCTTTTCTGTTCTCTAATTACAGATAATGATATAAAGTATATATATCCCCACACACTTACACAGTGGGTTCCAAACGTCTTAGACCACTTTCCTAGAACGGGCCGGTGGAGATCCTGTGTGGAGCTGGGACCTCCAGAAGGACAACCATCAATGCAGCACTCTAACGATCTGGACTTTATGTCAGAGTGGCCAGACGGAAGCTTCTCCCCAGTGAAAGTTTCCAGAAAAGCACCTGAAAGACACTCAGACTGAAAGAAACAAGAGTCTCTGGTCTGATGACAGCAAGATTGAACTGATTTAACTCCTCCCCCCTACCTGGCCTCAGTTCTAAGGGTCCTGTCTGGAGAAAACCAGACAGGACCCTTAGAACTGATTGACTTTCTTGAAGTCCCATCTCCACACTGGATCTCTGGAGCTCAGCCGGAGTGACCATCGGGTTCTCGGTCAACTCTCTTACCAACGGCCCTCGCCCGATTGCTCACTTTGGCTGGGTGGTCAGCTCTAGGAAGAGTCCTGGTTGTTCCACCCTTCTTCCATTGAGGAATTACAGACACCACTGTTCTCTGCTTAGCCTTCCCCAGATCTTTGCCTCAACACAGTCCTGTCTCTGAGCTCTGCAGGCAGTTCGCCCAACTTGATTCGGTTTTTGTTCTGATATGCATTGTCAGCTGTGACACATCATATAGGCATGTGTGCGCCTTTCCAGTTCATGTCCAATCAATTGCATTTACCACAGGTGGGCTCCAATCAGGGCGTAGCAACAACTCAGAGATGATCAAGAGAAATGGGAGACATCTGAGCTAAATGTCAAGTGTCATAGCGAAGCGTCTGAATACTATTAATAAATTTGCAAACAATTATAAAATTCTATTTTTTGCTTTGTCATCATGGGTTATTGAGTGTAGATTGATGAGGGCTGGGAAGTTGGTCTTGATGAGACGGAAACACCGGGACCTGCACTCAAAACTCGCTCTTTATCATATCAGCTTTTACTGTGGTCTGAAGAAATGCTGCTTTGACACAAATCTGAAACGAACGATGCTGTAACAGTGGAAACATCAGAGAGGGAACAGGGATCAGCAGGGCGGGGGCTCACCACTGGCCCCCTGTATGCAGACTGCTCCGTGCTTTCCAGAAGGAAACAGGAGGATGGAGATTTATCAAGTCAAATAAATTTGATGGGGAAGAGGATTGTGGGTCTGTTTGTTATGGAGCTGATAGCAGCTCAGAACAGAGAACACACTGAACTGTTAAAACTGGGCGACGTTTTCTTAACCTTCATTTTCCTTCACACACACAGAGGAGTCTTCCTGTCATCTACCCGACCATCAAACACTATAACACCCGGCCTGGCTCCGCCCCTGAGGTCCCGCCCCCCTACAGGGGGGGTCGACCCCGTCAGAGTCACCTGACCTTCCTCCGCTCCGCCTCCAACACCTACAGCTTCCCCCCAGGGACAAGATATCCCCCCCGCCTCCCCAAGCACCTTGACTTCAGACGCATCGGCTTTGTGCTCCTGCAGCAGCCCCTCCCCCCTCCTCCCGCTAACTCCTCCACCCTACCTGATGGAGAGGTGGACCCCTCCCCCCCCACACCTCCTTCTCCACAGAAACCCTGCTTCCCCCGTGCTCTCAGCCCCCCACGAGTCCTCCTCCACCGACTCCTCCTGACAAGGACTGATACCCCCACTGACATCATCACCACCTCCACCGTTCCTATGACAACCACAGAGCAAATCAGATGCCACTATCAAACCCTTGCCGGCCTGCGGAGGAGGGGGAGGAAGAGGAGGTTGTCTTCTTCACCTCCTGAAGAGGAGAAAACCACCCTGAACAGAGGAGGAGCGACTAGTGATGAAGAGGCACTGACTCTTCTTCCTCCTGAAGGCCTCACCCCCTCTCAGGTGGAGGTGGAGGAGGACGATGATGTCGTCAGGAAGAACGAAGAGGGGAGAAAGGAGGAAGTGGAAGAAGAGGACGAGAGTGAAGTCCTCCTGGCTCTCTCTGAATCATCGTCCAGCGCCGCGGGAAGTGTCGCCCATGACGATGACCTGGCCAACCTTAAGGACGCAGAGTCAGAGAGTGAACAGGAAGTGACACTGACACCATCCAGAGCAGCAGAAGAAGGCGGCGCTGATAATGATGATGACGATGACGATGATGGAGGGACATCTTCAGATGAATCCGGAGTGTCCGTCCTCCAACTGCAGGTCTGTCAGACCAAATCAAACGTCTCAATATTTCAGTCCAAATGTTTTGGATTTTTACAGATATTTTTGTGCCTGTCGCTGAGCATTGGGGTTTAAACAATAAATGCTACAGATATGAAGACAGTCATACACTAATTGATTATCAATTCATCGTTTCAGTCATTTTTCAAGCATAAATGCCAAACGCTGTCTGATCTGAGACGTTTCTGTCAGTTAACTGAACATCTTCATCGTTGGGTTTTGGACTGTTGGTCTGGGAAAACAAATAGTTTGAAGATTCCACCTTGAGTTTTCTGATAGTTTATAGACAAAATGATTAAATGACTAATCAAGGAAATAATCAGTAAATTAATCAAAAAAGAAAACCATCATTGGGTTCAGCCGTGCAATAAAGTTGAATATTTTGTGTCTTTGTCTGTGTAGGAGAGACTGTTGTCAGAAGGAACTGAGGAGGAGGAGGATGGAGATGATGAGAGGCAGTTGGAGGACGTGGCGTTTGCTCAGGATTATCTCCACAGAGTAAGAAGAACACTGCTCAGCCATCTGTCCCTCTTTGTTCACCACCGCTTTTTTGTCAGTATATTTGTTTGACTTTCTCGTATTAACTGTCGGTTGATAAAAAGCTGGGAGCAGATGCTGATTAAAATGTGAAAACGTACAGATGTTTTAGTGTAATAGAGCAGCGGCTCCACGATGAATCTGAGGGGTCACGAGACAATTGAATGTCTGATACAGAAAACTCACCAGATTTCTGATGTTAGTGAAACACCGGCTCCTGGTTTTTGGCAGATGAGGTCCAGTTTGGAGAACTGCTGCTGCTGATCAGTTATTTCTCTGTGAGCTCTTTGTGGCAACATCAGGTTTCTTAAAGGACAAACTGACCTGCTGTCAGTCCCAACCTGATTTCCCTCTGATGATGCAGGATGACATCACCTAAACTGTTCAATCTATGAGTTACCTGTCAGTCCATGTGACTTCATATCTGTCTGAATCTCAGTTCCTGAGGGGATCAGATCTTCCAAAGTCCCCCTCTATCTAGTCTTTGGACTGGACCACAAGAACTGAACCAGGTGTGAACCGGACCTGAACAGGATGAACCACTCAGTCGGCAGTTTCACTTTGAAAGTTTCCTAATAATCAAATTTAAATCACTGTTGTTGTAATTACCATCTGAAATCAGGGTTGAATATCTTCATTACCTGAATAAATCAGGGTGACTCTCTGTTTCCTGATTGGTCCAGAGAGCTGATGATACGCTCCTTTGCATTTACAGTACCATAATCATGTTTTTGTTTGCACTTCCTGCTTCTTGTGCAGGTGTGTGAAGTGGTGCAGGTGTCTCCAGACCTCTCTGAACAGCTGCTGCGGGTGTTGGATCAGTTTTCAGCAGGTGGGCCCCTGGGGGCCTCCGGGGCCCCGGAGCTTCTCTATGACAGGCTGAGCTGTGTGCTGCAGCCCTGGCCTCAGCTGCTAAGAGACTTTGCTGCCTTCTTGAACCCAGGACAGGCTCGCCGCTGTGGGCTGGTGAGTGACATCGCTCTGACATCGCTCTGACATCACTCAGGTACAGGCTGAACCCGTGGTAACTTCTGTCGTATTTCTCTGCCAGTTCTTGGAGCAACAGCTGTTTGAACGCAGCCGGCAGTTTCTACGGCAACTGGGGCAGAGCCTGGGAGAAAACTCCTCCGTCTACCAACAGGTGGTGTCGGTGCTGCAGGGAAGCCCCACACCCCCACCTGAGGACATGGACAAGGTAGACCTCGAAGAAATCCGCTGATCATCAGTTTAAAAGAATTTCCAAATCAAATTTGTAAACAACTAACAACAGCTTTCCCATTAGAGTCAGGTCATTACATTAGAATAAAATCCAGATTAAATAATAAGAATTTAAGTCACAGTTTATTTTTCCTGCTTTATCTCTGGCTGCATCTGAACTTCTTGTCTTCGCTCTCAGATCTCGTGGCTCCTCAAACACCACCCCAACCTGCATGAGTTCTTCCAGCAGCTTCACGCCCACTCGTCAGCCATAGCAACCGGCTCTGTGACCACAAAGGTGAACTCCGTTTTCCAGAATTCTCCTGAAAGTAACAGGAAGGGAGTCCACCGTCAGACGTCTGAAGAGAGCGAGACAGGAAGTGACAGAGAGGAGGAGGAGGAACGACCGGTTTGTGCCCAAAACATCTCGATGACCTCCACTGGAGAGAAAGTCGTCGTCTGGACCCGGTCAGAACAAAAACACAGAAACACACAGATGATCAGTTCCCTGATAGTTCCCTGATAGTTATCTGACAGGCTCTGAGGTGATGAGGTCTGCAGCACAGTTACAGTTCAGACTCTTTAATAAGGTGCAGCGGTGATGTTTCAGCACAAAGCTCAGTTTTCACCAGAGTGAGAGGAGGCCCGGCTGATAATGTCACGGCTTCTGTACACACACGTCATAAAAACGTCTAATGAACCATCAAAATTCCAATGAAACATCACAGAGAAATCATCCAAACATTATAGAACATCATGACAAGCGTACTAGACCACAAAAAGAACATTAGAGAATATGGAAAAACCACATAAAACATCATGTTCCTCTTTCAGTGAGGCTGACCGCGCCATCCTGACCGCCTGTCAGCAGAGAGGAGCCAATAGGAAAACCTTCAGACAGGTGTCCGCCCACCTGGGAAACAAGACCACCCAACAGGTGAGAGGGGGCAGAGCTGTGGAAGACTGTGGAAGAGTAGTAGACTGTTAACACGATTCAAAGCTGAAGTGACGACCTGACTCTTTTATGTTTCCTCTAGGTGAGTCTTCGTTTCCATGACCTGATGAATCTTTTCCAAACTGCATCTCAAAAGTCCACTTCCTGTTCCTCAGAAGGCCAGCCAATCGGAAGGCAGGAAGCGGCCCCTGACTAATTGCTGGACCAATCGTAGATGAGCTTGCAATCAACCACAGAGTGGACTTCAGGGCCGAGATTCTGAACTGAGACCAGATCTGCTGTTTTGGGGCTGAACCTGTGAAGTTTATACACAAACAGGTTTCATTAGAACCAGAACCGACTTCAGAACTGGTTTAAACTGTTCTGAGTTCAAGAACATCAGCCTAGAAATCAGCTATGTTGATTGTAGACTCCACCAGATGATTCTAAAACACAAAGGAACGACTCCAGAATCCACATGAATGATTCTAGAGTTGTCCATGTTCCCACATGTACTGTTTCTAGAACATGTTTAAAGTTATTCTAGAGTTCTTCAGAGGGCCCCAGACTTTGAAGCAAATCATTTCAGTATAAAGACTCTTGAACTGATCTATCAGAATGACTAAAAGCTTCCATTTCAACAGCTTCTCTAGATGTGACCCTAGAACTGACTAATAGTGTTCTGTATTCAGGAGCGAGATTCTAGAAGTCGCCTGGACGGGTCGAGATTTAATCAGAACTATGTTAAATTTACATTAATCTGTTCTGAAGTTTTTACCAGTTAGTATTTGTTTGTGACCAATCAGAGTAGAGTTCACCCCCAGGCTGCTGACACTGATTTTTATTTATATTTGTTATTTATTTTTAATTTATCTGCTCTGACCTCATCAAGATGACACTGGGGGGCGTGCCGGGGGCGGAGTCTCGGCAAATCACAGCGAGGTCAGACCACTCCACAACAAGAAGGAAACACTAGAAACCAGCTAAGGTCTAATGAAATACACTGAAGATTTGCAGCCTGAAACCGGTCACATGACACAGGTGACCAGCTGCAGGTGTTAACAGGGTTCAACGTGTTCTGCTCACAACTCAGACCACGTCCACATGAAGCCGCCTGACTTTGAAAAACTCGATCTGTGTCACCACTGAAGGAGTCCGTCAGTCTCTCAGTCATCGTTGACGTCTTCAAATCTCTGGTTTTATCCAAAACCTAAAGAGATTCAGTTACTGTGACAGAAAACAGAGAAGAACAAAAAATCCTCCTATTTAAGAAGATGTCAACAATCACTTCAGCTTTAGAGAAGAGCTTTGTTTAATAGTTAAATGAGGAGGAAACATCAGATTTACATACTTTGCATCTATAAACTCTTTCTGTTCTTATGAATCTGTCTCTGCTCACTTTAAATCCATAAAACTACACATTTATTCCATTTTAAGACTGAACTTGATGATCGATTATTCTCGCTGTGACAGGCTCAAATATTGATCTTCAGACAAATCCAAGTAGCTGTTCAGAGTTAGTTCTGTAAAACCTCTGTCGAGAAATAAAATTTAAAAACACATTTTAATATTTGAGTTTATTTAATTTTACACTTTGCACTAAAAAGCAAAACGTCTCATTTATCGTTTTTCTTTTTGCAGCTTCTGAGACTTTTTTCTTTAGATTTTCAAGAAGTTTATTCCTCCCATGATGCATCGGGATTAACCCACCTTATTCCCACGATTCCTAGCGGCCTTACATGCCTGATGTAACAATGTTCTGTGAAGGTTTTATAGAAAATGTTTGTGTATTCATATTGAATACATTTCAATGGAAGTCGACTCTTTGATTCAATAAAAACATTTTTACGTTTTTCAAACTGCTTCATTGATTTTTGTTTATAATCAGATGAATTAATGTGAATTTATTTTTTTCTATTTTCTTTATTAAGTTTTAAACAAAAAAAGGGAAGAAAAGTCTCATCAGCCCTGAAGAAATAAACCGATCAACAAGTTTCTCGTCCCACGTAAATGTTGTAAGAAGTGATTTGAATATAGAAAAGGTTTTTATTGACCAAACATTTCTACACAAAGACCACTTTTGTACATTCACGGATCTCTTCCCCCTCAGAGGGGAACTTTTTTGCTTTTGTCCAGTTTAAAACTAAATACGGCCTCTCTAATTCACATATCTCCCAGTTTTAAATTTGTTAATAAGACATAATGTTTAATGTAACAGTCGTGATTGACACGTCAATGGGCTAATGAGACGATTACATCGCATCACCTCTAACCGCTGTGCACCAATCAGCGAGTAGAATTCCGGTATTTTCTCTTTAGGTCCCGCCTTTCCTTTGACAGGTGGAGAGAGCACGGATTGGTCAAGTTAGCTTCAGTTGGTTAGGTTAATGCCGGAAATACAATTATTTGGCCTTCAGAATAGAGCACTATATATCTCCAGTGGCAGGGGAGGGTCATTTAGTCTCTCAGGTGTATGTGGAAGAGCGACATGTTACGATTACTCGAGTTTGTCTTTATAATTGTTTCACTCTGAGACTTCGCAATAGGTCTGCTCAACTTCTGTTACAAATAATGATTTTAGTTTGGAAGTCCTGACCGGAAACGGTAGTACTTTCGTCTACCTTAACTGTGATGAAGAGGGTCTCCTCGGTCTGTAACGGTCACTGTCTCCGTAATATTTTTTAATTTTTCCAGCTGAAATCATTCATCTTTTCTCTCCATCATGGCGGCCGCTGCCCGCCTCCTTCCCGCTGTCACGCTGGCGCTGTTGTCCTGTTTTCCCGCTGCGGTGTCCTCGCGCAGAGACGTGCTCGAGCTCGGGGACGCGGACTTCGACTACCTGGCAACGGAGCACGAGACCATGCTGGTGAAATTCTACGCTCCATGGTAACGGAGGGGACGTTAGCATTAGCATCGTTAGCTCAGAAAACACGGTGTTAAATGCATTTCTGTTGTGAAGCAGATAATGGCGGACTGATGGACTGTTGTGTGTTAACTTGTCCTCCCTCATCTCTCATTTCATTCTCCTCTTCCGTTCATCATCTCTCCTTCTTTCATTCCTCTGTCTTCCCCACTTTTACTTCTCCTTCCATTCCTTCGTCCCTAATTCTTTTCATCATCACCTATTTCTGTCTTTACTTTCTTCCCTTCTTTCGTCCTTTATTTTGTTATCTCCTTCCTTCCCTTCTTGATTCCTTCTTTCCTCATATGTTTCCTTATCTCCTTCCTTCCCCTCCTCCATTTCTTCATCTCCTTTCCTTCTTCTATCCTTACCTTCTTTTTTCTTCCTTTTTATCTCCCTCTATTCCTCGTCCCATTTCATTTTTTCATATTCTCTCCTTCTTTCCGTCCTTTCTTCCTACACTTTTTCATCACCTTCAATGCTTCCTCCCCTCCTTCCTTTCCTCTTTAATCGCTATATGTCCCTCCTCCCCATTTCTTATTAATGTCTTCGTTTCTTCCTACCTTTAATCTATCTTTTCTTCACCTCTTTCTATCCTTCCATGCCCCCCCCTCACATTTCTTCATCTCTTCCTGACAGGTGTGGTCACTGTAAGAAATTAGCTCCAGAGTTTGAGAAGGCAGCGACCAGACTGAAGGGAACCGTCAGGTTAGCAAAGGTAACATCTTCATCTTCAACATCATCATTATTATTATTATTATTTATATTATTATTGTTTATTGGTAAACGGACCGCACTTATATAGTGTTTTGTTGACCGCTCAAAGCGTTTTACACAATGTGCCACATTCACACAGAGCTTTTCTATACACACACACTTACACACTGATGATGCATGGGGGGATTCAGTATCTTGCCCAAGGACACTTCAAAATGCAGACTGGAGCAGCCGGGGATCGAACCATTGACCTTCTGGTTAGTGGACGATCCGCTCGACCTCCTGAGCCACTGTGGCCCTTATTATTATTATTATTATTATTATTATTATTATTGTTGTTGTTGTTGTTGTTGTTGTTGTTGTTGTTGTTGTTGTTGTTGTTATTGTTTTTGTTATGAACAATAATGATAATTTAGCACATGCTAACACTGTGTCAGAACACACAACAGCTGTTGTGTCAAAGTCTGTTCACCCATCAGCCGGTCTTTCCCTCCCATTAGAATAGTGTTTTCATATAGCCCCCCACCCTTGGTGGTTAGGGTTAGGTTCGGTCGGGATCTGCTTTATGCCTGGAGCGGCTGTTTTCTCGGAAGAAGGAAATGTGTGTGTTCTAATCGAGGAGTGACGAGCTATTCCGTCAATTTAGAAGAACATCTTTCCCACTTTGATATTACACATGAATTCACCGAAAGCCCAGACGTCCCAGTTTTCCACCAGCACTTAAAGGCAGCACGCACATGTGGATCCGTGTGGAGCTGGAAACTGTGAAAAGACTCTTAGAACTCTCCAGAAAATGTACCCGGATCTGTGCATGTCAGGCGATCTGTGCACGCACATTTAACAAACCGTCAATAAAAACAAAAGATTGTCACATATATTTTTAGACATCTGTTTACACAGGAAGCTTTCGAAAGCGTATATGATCAGATCTGTGAAGTTGAAGGTAAGGCTGTGATGTGTGCATCTGTAAAACTGTTTCACATGTGTTCAGATTGCTTGATATTTGTGTTTGGATCGGAACACGTATTCGTGAGGACCCAGAATTACACACACACATCGTTGTACGCATTTGTAAATGTTTTTTTGATCTACTAATGACCATTTGTGACAATTCTGAGTCTAATCTCTCTCCATACAAACGTCCAGAGAAACAAACACATCAGGTGAACGATTCTGTCCATCAGATTCAATCAGGTGTCATGTGATCAAAGAAGTCAAAAATCACAACTTTATTTGATGTTTAATTGTTCTTAATTCTAATGAGTCTTGAGTCTGTGACTCGTCATACACATCAGCAGTTTTACATTCTGATAAAGACGAGTTCAGTATAAATAAAGTCAAATTTTAAAGGTTTCACAGAGTGGAGTTGCAGACACACCTGTCTCTCCTCACCTGTCTGTCTCATCCGTCTGTCTCACCTGTCTCTCCTCGCCTGCTTCAGGTAGACTGTACGGTTCACTCAGAGACCTGTGGTCGTTTCGGGGTCTCTGGTTATCCCACTTTGAAGATCTTCAGGAACGGAAGAGACTCCGCCCCCTACGATGGACCTCGCACCGCAGGTTAAAAAACACACATATACGCACAAACAAATAAAACAAAAACACAAACAGAGTTTGATACTGTGTAAAACGTGTGTTCAGATGGGATCTATCACTACATGAAGAAGCAGACCGGTCCAGACTCAGTTCACCTGAAGACTGAGGAAGACCTCCAGTCCTTCATCAACCACTACGATGCCAGTATCGTAGGTCTGACACTGGGATGCGTCCTGTTACGTTACATGACTTTATGTGAATTTACTTCCCATGACTTTACTTAATGGTTCTCTACATCCTGGTGTGTGACTTTAATGCAAACTGTTTTGTTACATACTTTTCCTTATGTTAATTTTATGTTTCATTACGTCAGTTCATCTCACATTACATCAAACTACTTTATGTTACATTATTTATATACTGTATATGTGACATTGCTTTACTTTATGATGTTACAATATTAAGAAGTTACTTTACATGACTTCATGTCATGTTTACTTGATTATACATTACATGATGTTTGGGTATTTAACTTGGCATTATGTCAGTTTACATTATGTGCGGTTGCATTGTGTATTGTTACTTTATTTTACTTTACAGACACGACATGACATTACGGTATATGTTACCTCAAAAGTGACATGTGACCTCATGCGATGTTATTTTACGTTATGTTACTCACAGGGCCTTAGGCAAGGTGACGTGGCCCAACCCGTGTTTCTGTGTCTCAGGTGTGTTTTCAGGTGCCGACAGCTCTCGTCTGTCAGAGTTTCTGAAAGCTGCGGGTCTGTTGAGGGAACAGTTCAGATTCGCTCACACCACTGATGTGAGGCTGGGGTCTGAGTACGGAGTTCACTCTGAGTGAGTTGAAACATATCATTTCTGACCATCGACGTGATTTTAACTGTATAGTTTTGAATGAATAAGTCTGTGGTCCTGTACTGGTGGTCTGTACAGGATCAAGCTTCAATCAGACATCATCACAAACGGATCCCGAGTCTGGAAAAAACCGGATCAAACGGTGCCGTGACTGGTTGCCTGCTTTCATTTACCGCAGTGCACACAGGGTTGAGTTTTCAAACAGTCAGACGGACTTATGTTCCCTCACTTAGCTGTTACTGATGCTTTCAGCCCTGTCCCATGGCCTTCTTCAGCAGGTCAGTACCTTAACGGGCCCTCAAACAAAGTTCCATACTTATGTCACATGATAGGTTATATAAGTTACACCTGCTGAAGAAGGCAAAGGAATAAAGCCAAAAGCATCGGTAGTGGCTAAGTAAGTGCACCTTGAGTGTAGAGGTTTTTTGTTACGGTGCGGTGTATATGTTTCTCTCACGTTACATTACGTTATGTGACCTTCCTTTGTGTTACGTTACTTTAAGTTATATATATCTGCCCTTTACTGTCTTTGTCCAGAGTTTTAGAAAAGAGCAAAAGTCAGCGTTTGTGGGTTTGACGACCATCTTTCACGTGTCCTTTAGGAGTGTGATGTTGTTCAGACCTCCCAGACTGGCCAATAAGTTTGAGGACAGCGTCGTCTTCTTCAGAGATTACCTGACCATCGGATCTCTGAGGCGCTTCATCAGAGATCATATGTAAGTTTTCTCGTCCACGTACAGTCAGTCTGGTCTTAGACGAACTGCAGCCTCACTCTGACTGTTTGTCTTTTCCGTCTACCTGTCTCTTCCTCTCTGTAGTTATGGTCTGTGCCCTCACATGACTCTGGAGAACAGAGATCGTCTGAGCATTCGTGACCTGCTGACGGCATACTATGACCTCGACTACCGTCACAACACCAGAGGGTCCAACTACTGGAGGAACAGGTAACATGCACATACATTACGGGTGAACACATACAGGTAAAGCGACAGGAGGAGAGAGGAGAGAGACGAGAAAGCACAAGACTACGAGAGAGAGGCCTTCAATGTCTTCCAAAAAGCAGCGTGCAGTCGGCGTCACATTTCAGATGTCTATGGTTTGTTAACAGCTCTACCAAATAGGGATTTTTTCCTCTAAACTTCTAACACGGTTTCATTTCTTCTCTTCTTGAGAGAAGAAGAAGCTGAATTAGTAACAAGCATTGATGGGATACGAACGCTTATTGATGGAGAGGGAGAGGAGGAGAGAGGAGCTCGTTGCATCATGGGAAGTCCCCCGGCAGTTTAGACCTATAGACGAGCCCGGGCCAGCCCTAACTATAAGCTTTATCAAAAAACCAGGTCAAAACCCAGTATCTGGCTGGACTGGCCTTTACCTGTCTGCTTCTCTCCTGCTCTCTCTGTGTTCACATGTGCAGTAATTTAATGCAGCTGAATTCCCAAAAAATCTGTTCTCATTGACATGTTTTTCTGTTTCTGTTGTCAGACAAGGGAACGAGTATGAAACAGTGACTGAAACGCAGCACATTAAGACGACATGTTAACCAGCAGTCGCTTCCAACCCGTCTTTTAAAAAGTGTCTAGCAACCCTGCATACAGGTAAAACCATACCACCTGTCTGTTACCTGAGGAGTTGTCTTCTCGCCAGGGTCATGAAGGTGGCGTCAAAATACATTGGGCGGGGCCTGACGTTCTCAGTAGCCAATAAGAAGGACTTCCTGTCTGAGCTGGAGGACGACTTCGGTTTGGGGACGTCAGACGGAGGAGAGCTGCCGTTCGTCACGATCCGGACCAAACTGGGCCACAAGTACACCATGAGAGAGGAGTTTACGTACGTAACCAGACCGAACCAGGCCGAACTGGGCCAAAAGAAGTCAGAATCAGACTGAACCAGGCTAAAGTTGTCTGAGCATATGAAATATTTTGAACGTGTCTGTGTTACTCTGCTCACCTGTGTGATATCATACATGCTGAACCAATCAGTGTACAGTGATAACACCTTTACAGGTTGTTTCAGGAACCAGATAAGAAACCAGACTACTGAAGTTAATGTGTGTGTTTCAGGAGGGACGGCCAGTCTTTGGAGAGGTTTCTAGACGATTACTTTGCAGGTCGACTAAAACGTTACGTCAAGTCTGAGCCCATCCCCGAGAGAAACTCTGCCGCTGTCCAGGTGGGACAGCCTGAGATGTTTTCTGTGCGTTTTCTACCTTTATTCCGTCATCTGTAATCTCCGTGGTCTCTGACCCCTCTGTGGTTCTTTCCTGCAGGTGGTTGTTGCTGAGACTTTTGACAATGTCGTTAATGATCCAGATAAAGATGTTCTGATCCAGTTTTACTCTCCTTCCTGTCCACACTGCAAGAAACTGGATCCGGTCTACAGAGAGCTGGCTGACACGGTACATCGTCATCATTGTCTTCGTCATCATCATCAGTTAGTGAGCATACCATATCAGAGGACTGTAAGACCACATTACCCATTGGCTCTGTTGCTTCCTTCCCTTCAGTCCATCAGCAGAATCACTAGAAGCTTTTATCTGTGTGCTCTGGAAGAACAGCGCCCCCTGTCTGAGATTTGTCCCGAATTCTCTCTCTCGCGCGCGCACACACACACACACACACACACACACACACACACACACACACACACACACACACATTAAAAATCGGAGGGAGTTTCAGGATTTAAGGTTTGACTTCTGGGCGCCGTGACAGCAGGTCTTGGTCCGGCACCACAGCGGCTCCTCCACACTCTCCCTGTGTGCTAGCTTCAGGTACTGTGGTCAGGTAGGGCGCCACAGTGGACTGTCTTGTTGGGGCCAGGTGATGTTGCATTTTACTTTGTGTCGGTTTGTGTTCCAGTAAGTGAGGTCGCTTTGTTTTCGTGTCGTACTCTTGTTGAATCTGCTGGTTCTGGTCTCACTCTGGTACTGATGTAGATTGTGAAACCCTCTCTCCGTCTGTCTCTCAGCTGTACTCTGATCCAGACATCATCATCGCCAGGATGAACGCTGTCGATAACGACGTCCCGCTGGGCTACGATGTCCAAGGGTGAGCACAGAGTTTTTATATGTGGAGACTTGAAAGCATCAAGTCAAAGAAGCGTGCCTTTATTTCTTTACGTCCCTCGGTCTCTGTCCTCAGGTATCCGACCATTTACTTTGCTCCAGTGGGTAAAAAGGACGAGCCCTTACGATACGAGGTAACACGCAGCGTCCGAGCATTAAAGTAAAACTGCTTTATTCCAACTCTGGTCTTACTTGGTAAAAGTCAGGGGGGGTCATTCCATCAGGTCACGTCTCCTCTGTGTTCACAGGGGGGTCGAGAGCTCAAAGACTTCCTGAAGTTCCTGAAGCGCGAGGCGAGTCACAGTCTGGTGTTCAGCGGGTCGAAGGACGAACTCTGACGCATTTTCATCCACCAGTCAGGTCGGACTACAGGGACACAACCAGCTGGTTTCCATGACAGCGAACATTTAGGGGGAGGACGAGACAGGAGTCCCGATCCTGCTGACAGACCTGCACCTAAATCTGGACCTGAATCAGAGACAGGAAGTGATGATTACCACAGAAACACCAGTCCTTCATCATGTCATGCATGACATGAGCAGACTGTCAGCTGACTGATTTTAAAATGATTTGTTTGTTTTGTTTATTTATTTTTGGAGTCATGTTGGTCAGCGTTCACCCATCGTTCAGTCTTAAAGGGCATTCTGGGAAATGTAGTGAATAGATGACTGACAGCGGATACCCACGTGTATGTCTGAGAGTTCTTTACAATCGTATCACAATAAATCAGCCGCAGTTTGTTTTTTAACAAACAAACATTTTTACTTAAGAATCTCAAGGTTTGATTTCCAATAATAAACTTTATTTATTTGGCATCAAAACAATGTTACAAAAAACAAAATTAAACCAAATCACAATTAAATAGAATACAGCAAAATAAATGATAAGATTTAAACAAATAAAACGTTGGGCCAACATTAATAAAAGCATCCTCAAAAGAGAAGGTTTATTTCTTCATAGTTTCTTATTTCTAAAACAAAAGAAAAAACAACTTACATTGATAAAATAGCAGATAAAAATTTCCAGATTTCCACAACAGTTTGTTGTTGTTTAAAAAAAAAACAAAAAAAAACAGCCCTGAGATTTTTTTGATACTAGACAAATGGCATAAAATAAGTCACTACGTTCGGCAGATTTCAATATTACTACTAAAATATACAATAAAATGAATTAGTACATGAGAAGATGTTAATGTTATTGAAAATGAAATGTGAAGTGAAATGAAATGTTATTTAGTTTATTTTTATTTTTATTTCATTCTGAAAGCATCAAGGTTTCAGCTCTGCTTTCCTGTTGACCTGAGATCAAAAGAGGAGTAACTGATGTTTATTTTAGTTTCTGAGAAATCTTCCGATTGTTTTCTCAGAGTCCAAATGCTTCAAAACGTCGTGTTTTGTCCCAAACTCAGAGATTCAGTTACTGTGATAGAAAACAGAGAGAAGCAGAGAATCTGACAGACTGGAGAAACCGATGGTGGATGGAGACACATAGTTGAAATGATTTCTCCCTTCTCAAAATGGTTAACCAGTCTGTCAGGTAATTGACGAGTTGTGGGTCTTTAATGAGCGCTCACTGTTGGTTCAACCTGACAAAAAAAAATCAAACCTCTAACTGCTGCTAAAGAACCAACATTAGTGAATTAGACTAGTTTTAGATCGAAGTTAAACCACATGGTGACACTTCTTCAAATGCAGCGATGTGAAATTTACTTTGTGTTGCTCAAGTTGTCGTCAAATTCCTTCAGGAAAAGTCTGAGGCTTAAGGGTTGACGGTAAAATAAAACACAGTAAGTCGTGCAGGAGAGAATTTCATTTCAAAATAAAACCCGCTACACACACGTAGTTCTTAAAAACTAGGAATTTCATTGATTTTTATTTTATGCAAAAATAGTGCAACTTCATTATCCGTGGATTTTATATTTTGTGTTTCTGAATGACAGACTATTTATGAATTTGAACGTTGGGCAGCATTTGAACATTCGGTAACAAACTGAGGGAGAAATCTATCCCGATCCTTATTACTGTAGGAGAGGCTGTTTTACTGTTGACACTGAGGCCGGTGGGCAGCACTGTCGCCTCACAGCCAGAAGATTCTGGGTTTGAGGCCCGGTTCAGTCGGGGCCTTTTCTGAGGAGCTTGCGTGACCCCCCCGTGAAGCGGTACAGCTAATGTATGGATGGATGTTTACACTGAAGACGAGCTCTGCTAAGAATATTTAATAAAAATAAAACTGACTGATATCAACCTGAGCTTGTTTAATGATTTAACATAGGAGCAGTTTGTGAGCCTCTTTCTGCAGGTAAATAAAATGGAAATGATAAAAAAAAAACCAAACTGTTGAAGAAGCATTTTCAACTCTTACAAATGTTCACATCATCATTTTAAACACAGTTTGGTTTTTTAAACTTCAGTCTTCTGCCACTTGACTCATGGTGGCTACAAGAAGGTATTTGGTTTCTTCATGAAGTACTTTAACTACTGATACTGTAACTGCATGAAGTATTTTGGTACATTTTGTTGTTGATACTAATGTACTTTTACCAAGTGAATTGTGGAATGCAGCACTTCTACTCGTATTAGAGAATTTTTAGGTGTTGGTACTTTTACTGAAGTAAAGAATCAGAATAATCTTCCACCACTGTCAGAGTCACCTCAAGTTGAGATGAAGAGGCGGAAAAGTCACCTACACCTGAGGAATCTGACTCTCTTGCATCGATTAAAAAAATGATGAACTGGGAGAAGTTCTGGTGCAGCCGAACCAAACAGACTCTGTTTGTCAGTAGCTTTGGTTTGCTGAGCTTCTGGGCCCTTTGTGTCCACAATTACATCAGTAAAAAATCTTTTGAACCAACGTAAGCACTGATAGCTTAAATGCTAAGATCTGCTGCTGGAATTCATTGTAAAATCTAGAAAAGCTATTGGTATTATGGTAGCTTAGCATTAATAATAGCTAGATCAACATCAACAATAGTCATGTTTAGGGTTGAAAATTAGTCGTCGTAGCGTTGTTTTATTTAACACACTAAACATGTTTAAATTAAACTGTATTTAAAATATTAGTTTTGAGTAGAATAGAAAAGAACTTAGAGACACTTTACTTTAACCATCCTCTATCCTTTATAATCAGTATATAAAGTTGTAATTCAGAGTTTATAACAGCCCATAATATAGTTTATAAGCCAATCTAAGAACATGTTTATTAATGTTCAGTTTGTAATTAGTTTGTAGTTTGTAATTCAGAGTTTATAACAGCCCATAATATAGTTTATAAGCCAATCTAAGAACATGTTTATTAATGTTCAGTATTTGTTCTACATATTTTACATTATTTCATCCTGTGTTTTACCTTGTTGTCGTTCATCACCTGTTCATCCAGCAGCCTCCACTGACGAGGTGTCCACAGGAGGACTTAGAGCAGGTAACAGAGACGCTGATAAACACTGGGATCTGGTCACAGCTGCATTAGAGTCTGTTAGAAACCAGTTATTAGGTCTTTATACACTGATTACACAGATAAATAGTTGACTTAAACTAAACTGTTTCCAAGAACTTATATATCCATGCGAGTGTAAAACTATTTGTTTCAGCAAAACATAAAAACAACAAATGTCATATAACATATAAAAGAAATGTGGTAACAAGATACGACTGATGCGAAAAATACCAGTCTGAAATATATTGTTTTAAAATACACTACCAATTCTCATTTGAAAAATGATTAATTTTGATGTATGCATTTTTTAGTAGTATTTCAAAGACATTCAGTATAAATAAATTTCTTTTTATATATTGTTAGTCTTCACAAGTACATTATGTGGATCTATTAACATTAACCTTTCAGATTTAAAAAATACATATAAAAACCCCACTTCTAACTCACAGTATCATTGTCGTACAATCATGAAAAAATTAAATGAAGTCTTGTTGGTTTTCACCATAAAAGGCTGAGCTTAGTTTCTAGTTATCGCTTTAACGCTTTCGGCTCCTTGACACTATTGGTGGAAACGCCTGTCTGTCATATTGATCCTGTCAACTGATTATTCGGTGTCTGCTGGTTTTCCCGCCCCCGCGGGTTGAGCCCTCCCTCTCCTCGTGCCTCCCAGAACCTTCCAGGAGACCGAGGTCCGGCTCGCGCTGTAAGAATGATCGGCCAGCAGGTGTTAGTGCTCAGTAAGTGGATCCAGCATGTTCTCACCTGAAACTTTACAGCTTTAAACTGTTTACCGGGACACGGAAGGTGCTCGGGGCCGTTACCGTCTCCGGTTTGTGGCTGTTTACCGTAGCACCGGCCCGGCGCAGCACGTGCTTCCTCCGGTGTGCTAACTATGCTAACTGTTAGCCTCGTTAGCGCATCCTTAGAGCACTTTAAGCTAAGCCAATGGAGCTAGTGTGTCCCGTTACTCAGCATTAAGAGACAGTTAGCTGGTTAGCAGTTAGCTAGTTCCACCATTTAACGTCTGTGTGTTCGGTTAACAGTTATAAGATGAAGCCTTCAAGGCTGGTAGAAAGCTCGGTCAGTGTGTTAGCCGCTAATGTCGGCTAACAGTGGTAAAGTGGAAATGATGGGATGTTTTGTTGATGCAGCCACACCCTCACCGATCCGGATCATTCAAAAGTCTCGATCTGGACTCAGTAAAATTCTTTGCGTTTAATTTATTGATTGATTGATTTATTCTTCCGTCTTACGTTGATTTCAGCGACAGGATGTTTCAGCAGTTTGTCAAACAAACAATGAGCAGAATAAATGTGTCCCTGATGTAATTCACAGTCTCTGAACATCTTCATTGTCTGGTCTCGTCAGTGTGCAACCAAATTCTCCTCATCATCTGATTTCTGAAGAACCTCATCCACCAACAATTTAGTTTCTTTTTCAGACAGTTTCCTATTATTTCATCCCAGTTTCTATATGCACGCATTATAAATATATCAGACTGTTCTCAGTTATTCCTGCAGATGTAAAGATTTCACAACAGAGAAAATAATTATCTATAATCAATACATCGCTCATGTTCGGATCTGTTTGTATGAGTTTCAAAATAAAAGCACCCTGTGGTGAATGCATTGTGTTGTGTACTGAGATTAGCCTTCCTGTCAATTTTTTTTCTTTGCAGACCAGAACGTGAAGAGAGAGTCAGGGCGTAAAGTCCAGACCGGAAACATCAATGCAGCAAAGGTAAGCCAGTGGTTTTCACCCTGGGGGTCGAGGCCCCCAGGAGGGTCACAAGATTAATGTGACCGGTTGTCAGATGAAGGAAAAGATTTTGAAGACAATCCTTTGTTTTCAGACTTTCCTCTAACGTTTGGCTTTTTTTGTAAATTCTAGGATCATTCATTTTCTTCAGTCGTCCTAAGCTTCCTCAAAGGAAACAAGATTTAAAAATAATGGTTTTTAACAGTGAATGCTGCAGTAGACTTCATCAGGAGAAAAACTGTAATAACTAATACAGAGACACAGACCTGCGTCCCTCTGCTAATTTATCTCTTCTGATGCTCATCGTTTGTGGTGTTTTGTTTACCTGATGGACAGACTGGTGGTTCCAGGTATAAGTATGTGTTGTTTTTGTGTGATGTGGACATCAAACTGAATGCCTGAATAATTAGATTGTCTGGATGTGAGACACTGCCTGCCAGGACATACACCACAGAAGACAAAGACATGCGCAGCTGTTGACCGCCCAGGTCTGTAACAAAACTGTTTGTGTTTCAGACCATCGCAGATGTGATCAGGACCTGCCTCGGCCCACGGGCCATGATGAAGGTGAGACATCCTGATCATCCGATCAAAAAAGAGAAAGTAAATCAAACATCTTCCCTGGGGCTGAACGACCTCAGGAAAATATCAGATATTATTATTGTGATGATTCAAAGCTTCAGGCCTGTATCTGGCCTGAACACAGCATTAAAGAATAAAAGGAAACAGATAAACAGACTTGTTTCCCTCACAATTAGTAATAGATTATATTACTGTATATTTGATATTACTCAGTAATATGAGGTCCAATCTGAAATCACAGAGTGATGTTTCTTATTATTATTATTTGTAGTTGGTCAGCTCAGGGCAACCTGTGAAATCAACAGTTTTTGCCTCACGTTGATCTATTACATGTAGTAATGACGTGAATAATAAGGCTGCATGTAGCAGTTATTGTCAGTATTGATTAATCTGAGGAATATTTCCTTCAATTGATGAGTCAAAGAGGTTCAGTTTAATATAATTTCAGATGCAGAAAGCAGTAAATTCTCATTATGGACAAACTGGAAGGGTTTGGTATTTATGCTTAAAAAGTGACTTAGATGATGATTGATTGTGATTTATGTTCTGTTGCTGTGTGTGTGTGTGTGTGTGTGTGTGTGTGTGTGTGTGTGTGTGTGTGTGTGTGTGTGTGTGTGTGTGTGTGTGTGTGTGTGTGTGTGTGTGTGTGTGTGTGTATAGATGTTACTCGACCCCACAGGAGGAATCGTGATGACCAATGATGGAAACGCCATCCTCAGAGAGGTGAGGGAAAAAGGAGCTGCTGTGTCATAAACTGTGAAAACCTCAATGAAATTCTGCACAAGGGTTTGGTTTTTTGTACTGTCTGTGTTGTTTAAATTACAGTATTACATACAACAAACTGTGTGTCTCCATGGTAACAGATCCAGGTTCAGCATCCTGCAGCCAAGTCGATGATAGAGATCAGCCGTACACAGGACGAGGAGGTGGGAGACGGGACCACGTCCGTCATCATACTGGGTGAGAACACTGATAAAAACCCTCAGCCTGAGCCTTCAGGGTAGCTGGGTTCATTTGTCTGGGTTTTCCTGTAAGGTCCCACTTTACAGGAGATAAACCAGTAACACAGGAAGTCAGGCTGAACATCGTGTCAGTGAATTCATATCAGGAACATGGACTTTTCCAGGCAGTGACATCATCTAAATGTCCTTCTCTGAGTGGATGCGATGCACATTTCTCTTCCTGCGCGCTCCAATCATCTTTCTTGTTAAAGCCGTAATAAGTCAACTACTAAAGGCAGCAGTGTAACATGTTCTATTAGTATCTCTCAACAACGGGACACTGCTACATTTCTTGCAGATGGAGGTTTGGTCTCAGTGAAAGTCAGTGACCCAGCCAGCTACATTGGCCAACCAAATTAAAACACACAACTCAATTTTGTTTGATTTTGAATGGGTCCATGGCAGATAAATGTGGTCTATGTGAGACTTCTGCTAGTTATTAAAATACACAGTATGTCATATAGAAGATTGTTTTGGGCTGAATAAAGTCGGGTGGGCAGTAGTCAGCTGTCTAGTACTGAGTTTGATTTGTGTGCAAAGAGGTTCCAAATATTTTCTTTAAAAAAAGGTATTTAAATGGTAGTGAACAACCTATTATAAACACTTACTGTATAACACAGTCTAGTACAACACCACTAAGGAATTAAAAACAAAATTACAGAATAAAATCAACACCTTTCTGGAACAGTCCTGAACAGAATGAGGACAGGATCTACTACAGGGCGTCTGAACAAGGTTCTCTCTCATTGTGAAAGGATTTCTTTTTTCTGGTTCTTTCTGATTGACTCATATTGTGAGAGTTAGAATTGATTAAATTGTTAATGTTGTTGCATCTTTCCAGACTTAATTGTAAAAATCTGGTGGATGAAATCTTATTTAAAAGCAGTTTGCCGATGTTTGACTGAAAATCTCATTCTTGGTCTTGACTCAAACCTGACCAAAATGTTGTGTTTTCATCGACTAAAATTTGACTAAAAATAAGGTGGACTTCCGGTTTGCAGCCACATGGAGGAGTAGAAACAAACAGGCTTTCCTTCCTAGTTTTACCATTTTACTTTTTCACTCCTTTGCCTCTAGTATTGACTGTTTCTTATTGATAATCCACTGATCCCATCGGCCCCTCCTGTGATTATCAGAGCATAGTGATATCAGATCAGAGCAAAGTGGTACATCAGAAAAAGGGGATGATGGCTGTTTCACCTCGGATCACTCCAAAATTAATGAATTCAAGAATTTTTATTCGCAACTTTACACTTCTGAATTCCCAACTGATAATATTTCATCTGAATAATAATCATATGAACATCCCCACACTTTCCCCTGACAAAAAAAACGACAGTAGATGAGCCAAATATCAGAACAGGAACAGGCTGCATCTGTGTTTTCACTGCAACCTGAAAAATCCCCAAGGACTGATGGGTTCCCTGTGGAATTTTTAAAATAATTTTTCTCATTGCTTTTGCCTGTAATAAGCTTAGTGCTGTCTGATTAATTTAAGCATGGTAAAGTTCCAGCATCATTCAATGGAGTGTGTATCACCCTTGTTGCAAAGAAAGTCAGAGATCCGGCCGAGTGCTCCTCCTACAGGCCAATGTCCTTATTCAAGGTTTCAGAATTTTGGGCAAAGTTCTGACCCGTAGATTGGAGAGCATTCAACCATCAAGCAGATCACACCAGCTTTGTTAAAAACCGCCACTCTTATACTGAATGGTTAACAACAGACTCAGAGCCGACCAGCGAGCACCTTCCCATATTCATATGATTTCTGAAAACAGAACTATATCAGCTGCTGGTCCCAGCACAAGAACTGTTGAGGAATATTCGCTCAAAGCCTCAGGCGTTAAGCAGGAAAGTTGACGGAGCTTCCTAACAGAAATAAGTTAGCCTCCTCTTGTTAAATGATCTGCCACGGAAAACTGCTGTTTGCAAAGTTTACACTTGACTTTTTGGTCTGTTTTGACAAAACACAGCCACACCGACTTCTTTGTAACTGTGTATGTGTCTGTTCAGCTGGCGAGATGCTGTCTGTAGCGGAGCAGTTCCTGGAGCAGCAGATGCACCCGACCATCGTCATCAGTGCCTACAGACAGGCCCTGGAGGACATGCTGGAGACTCTGAAGGAGATCAGGTACGCTCAGTGAGGAGGTCAAAATAAAATAATAATTACAGCTTTGCACAGCTGTGAATCTGAAAACACCAGCCCACCTCCACCCCGGTAACATAGCTTCCTTACTCACAGTATATCCACACACAGGTTGGAAATGTGTCTGGCAAAGGTCCCCACTGTGACGTCTCCACGTCTTGTTTTGTCCCAAGACAAAAGAGATGCAAGACAAAGTTTCAGAGAAAAACAAACTATTTACTGGTTTTGTATTTTTCAAAAAAATGAATATACTGTCAAAATATTGACCCAACACTGACTTGGACTGAGCGTATGTTGTTTGGATAGTATTTAGTGAGGTTACTAACTGACCTTTGACACCCCCAAAAAGCAACCCCGTGGACACGACAGACCGCTCCATGATGCTGAAGATCATCCACTCTGCCATCAACACCAAAGCTCTGAGTCGCTGGTCTGAA
Organism: Xiphias gladius; assembly: GCF_016859285.1. Taxonomy (NCBI): domain Eukaryota; kingdom Metazoa; phylum Chordata; class Actinopteri; order Istiophoriformes; family Xiphiidae; genus Xiphias; species Xiphias gladius. The sequence goes on from NC_053423.1 coordinate 26,104,204, forward strand.
CTGGCCTGCAGCATCGCTCTGGACGCTGTTCGAACCGTGGAGCTAGAGGACAACGGGCGCAAGGAGATTGACATCAAGAAGTACGCCAAGGTCGAGAAGGTACGACCCAGAGGACTTTAAATCATCAGGACCAATAACTCAAATTCATCCTGACTTTGCGCTGCAGTCTGCTCAGGGGTTTTTGTCCTCCTTTTCCTCTAATAATTGTGTCATGTTCAGGTTCCAGGTGGGATCATCGAGGACTCGTGTGTCCTGAGAGGGGTGATGGTCAACAAGGATGTGACCCACCCTAGGATGAGGCGGATGATCAAAGATCCTCGAATTGTCCTGCTTGACTGTTCTCTGGAGTACAAGAAGGGAGAGAGCCAGGTACAAAACACAACAACATAAACATATTATAACACTAAGACACACACTGTACCGTACCTGTCCGTCACACATATACTACGTCGACCCTGTGTATTCAGACGGACATAGAGATCAGTAAGGAGGAGGACTTTGCCAGGATACTGCAGATGGAGGAAGAATACATCCAGCAGATCTGTGAGGACATCATCCGCCTCAAACCAGACCTGGTTTTCACTGAGAAAGGCATCTCAGGTACCTTACAACACACACCTGGATCACACTTGGCTCTGTAAACTATAACATGACATCATCACTGACTCATTAACATGATAAATATCAAGCAGAACATTGTGTTAATGTTTCATGATGAGTCAGAATCATAACTTTATTATAATTATTTTTCTGTAGTGAGTAGAAAGTGAACTGTGCTTCAGACTGCAGTACTGACACCACTGAACCCAGGTCAGCTGCTCTCTGACCCCTCACGCTGGGGTTTAACAGCTCAGTCAGTCAGCAAGTCAGATGTAGTGATGGAGGGTGAAGCTGTGACCTTTTCTTCCTGTGGGTGTAAAGCTCCAATCAGCAGCTGTTACAGGCTGGAGCTGAATCTCTACAACGTCGCGCTGAGGTCAATGGTTTCAGTCTCATGTGGTGAGAAAAGTCCAGGAAGCCTGAGTGTTGTTAAAGGACCAGTGTGCAGGATTCAGGTGGATCTATTAGCAGAAATGGAATAAAATAATCGTAATAATGTTTTCATTAGTGTTTAATCACCTGAGACGAGGAATCGTTGTTCTCGTCAGCTTAGAATGAGCCCTTCATATCAACATAGGGAGCGTGTCCTCTTCGATGGAGCCCGCCATGTTGCACCGCCATGTTTCTACAGTGGCCCGGAAACACTGGCTCAAGAGAGGGCCTCGTCGTTTTTACGTTACTTGAAGGCCAACGCGCTTGGAAAGGGAGGGCTGAGGGGAGGGGTATTCAGATGGTTGCAGTCTGCAACGTCACCACTAGAAGCCACTAAATCCTACAAACTGGTCCTTTAAATCTGTAAATTTCTTACTGAGGAACAATCCTGAAAACACTGGACACTAGCTATAAAATATTATTGTTGAAATGAAATCTGCATGAACTTTATTAGTGAAGGTAAAGCCCAGTTTCCATTGTGCACTTGTCTCTACTCAGATGATTTAATGTTATTCAAGTCATTTTCTTTTGACCCCGTCCATACTGCAATGCATGATGGTAGATTTTAGACTATTTTTTACAGTGAATTGTGTGATTATAAATATTTTCAAAAAAAACGATTCAGACCAGTATCGGACATAAACATTCAAAGACCAAATAAACTCAAGAAAGTGAAGCTGACCGCAGAACTCATGTAACACAAACCAGTTAACGCGACTTTAGGTTTTCATAACTCAGCAGAAAAAAATCCCGCCCAGACCAGTTTGATTGCAACACGGGCACGCTGTGAATTAATCAGATAAAACTCCGAGTCTCGGACACATAAAAAGTAGGAAAGTGAAATAGTGGCTAAAAGAAAAGAAACCTCGAAGGAGAAACATCAGTGGTGATCACAAACCAACAGCAACATGTTTTGTTTGTCTCCAGATCTGGCTCAGCACTACCTGGTGAAGGCAAACATTACCGCCATCCGCCGTGTGAGGAAGACCGACAACAACCGCATCGCCAGGTAAACCGATCTGTTAGTGCAACTGTTGTAGTTCATCTGCAGCCAATCGACACTCAGTAGGATATGATGTCACTCTGCATGAGCGATGGCTTCAAAACTGATGTTAGTCCTCATCCAATCACTTATTGTCATCTTTAGCCACATTTAGCAACAGCCTGAATCTGTAGACTGAAACGTCTCAACAGCTGTTGGATGACATGATGAAATGTGGTTCAGACGTTCACGCGGCCCCTTGGGATGAACTGTGGTAACTGTTGCGGCGGAGACCTCCCAGCATTCGGTTTAGACGCCGCACCTACACCGTTTAACGGGAGAGAAAACCCTGCTGCGAGCGGTACCACAGAGTACCTTTAAACCCAGTACAGCTAGTTAACTCTCCCTTTCTCAGGGCGTGCGGGGCTCGCATCGTCAGTCGGACCGACGAGCTGCGTGAGGAAGACGTCGGCACGGGAGCAGGGCTGTTTGAGGTGAAGAAGATCGGTGATGAGTACTTCACCTTCGTCACGGAGTGTAAAGATCCCAAAGCCTGCACCATCCTGCTGAGAGGAGCCAGCAAGGAGATCCTCGCTGTGAGAACACGCGTTATTTTATTGAGCTCAGTGGTTCTGTGGTCGCAGTTCACGTGTCATGTTCTCTTCACACGGTCTCAGACGTGGACAAAATGTCGACACCTATAGCGGCCGACTTTCTCACGCTCGGCTGTCGATTGCTGACTCTTTTTCTGATCTTCAGGAGGTGGAGAGGAACCTGCAGGATGCCATGCAGGTGTGTCGTAACGTGCTGCTGGACCCCTTCCTGTTGCCAGGCGGCGGCGCTGTGGAGATGGCGGTGTCCAAGCGCCTGACAGAGCGTTCCCGTGCTCTGACCAGCATCGAACAGTGGCCGTACCGCGCTGTGGCCCAAGCCCTGGAGGTCATCCCCCGAACCTTGATCCAGAACTGCGGAGCCTCCACCATACGAGTGCTCACCTCACTGAGGGTACGGTATAAACTTTATGTATAACATCAGCGACCCTACTTCGAACCAGGGCATTCGATGTACAAAACTTTATTTAAATTGGTCTCATATCTATAGCGTTGTTAACACTTTAATCCTCTGTCTCGGCGTGAAGGCCAAGCACACTCAGGACAACAGTGTGTGTTGGGGTGTGGATGGAGAGACTGGCTGTCTGTCTGACATGACGTCTCTGGGGATCTGGGAGCCGCTCGCTGTCAAAGCTCAGACCTACAAGACCGCCGTCGAGGTCAGGACAAAAACCTGATACTGATCAATACTGATACTGATCAATACTGACCGATATTGACTAACAGAGATGTGGACTTGGTTCTTGTTCATGTGTTTTTCAGACGGCCATCTTGTTGCTGCGTATCGACGACATCGTCTCCGGTCATAAGAAGAAAGACAAAGAGGAGAAGATGGGAGGACAGGGAGCCGAGTAGATCCACAACAGTCCACATGGATCCAGATCAACATCAGAGTCACTCCGACAGTCTGTTTGTTTGTGTGTGTGTGTGTGTGTGTGGGGACCAGACGACTCACTGAAAGTTAATAAAAACAGTCAATAAAGTCAAAGTTAGACACCTGTTTCTGATCTGTTCTGGTTCTTTCTCATGTCTGTGACGCCCCCTGTTCACCTGCCAAAGTCACCTGAATCTGAACTGTCACATGACTCTCACATGTGGCTTCTTGTGGGTTTCATCATTTTGAAACATCTCTGAAGACAAGTTGAGACGCCTACTGGGCAAACTTTAGTCCCAGGTTAGTGTGAAAGGGTTAAATGTGAGACCTCCAGATGAAACTGCTGCTGTCGCTGATTTTTTTTTTCTGCAGTGATAATGAGCCGTAATGGCGACTGTGCAGTTTTACCATAAGAAATGTAAAATATCTTCATCATAAACATAAAGACCAAATTAAATATCGTGGATAAAGGGGAGAGATGTTTTTCTCATTTAACTATAAAAGACATTGTTGCCTTAACAAACATTTGAATATGTAAGTCCAAAATGAATTATGTAAAGTTAATTTGGTTTAAACTGCCAAACAAGTCACCACACTTTGAGAAAAATTCAAATTCATAGAAAATGATCTGGATCTGCCCCAAAATTTCACTGGGTTCTCCCTTGTATCCTGATCCATCCTTCCACAAAGTCTGGTACAAATTGGTTCAGTAATTTATGCATCACTCTGCTGACAAATAAACAGAAACACATGAAAACATCCTTCTTGGTGGAGATAATGTGCAGGACTTGATAATTAAACTAACTGGAGCTACAGTGAAAAAATATTCATTCAACTTTGCAATGATTTTTGAATCGATTCTTATCGTTTGGTCTATAAAATGTCAGAAAACTGAAAAATCTTTAAAAGGTAGTTGTGTCCAAAACCTGAAAATTTTCAGGGAACTGTGATAGAAAACAAAACAGATCTGACAGCAGAGGAAGGAGGCTGGTTTTGATTGATTAATGGATGAAACAATTCAAATGTATTAATTCTCAAAATAGCAGCAAATGAACTTTATTTATTAATCCAATAATTGTTTCAGCTCTGAAACTAAAGCTTGTTTCAAAAGTCTGAACCAGAAAAAAAGATGATAAATTTTCTTCTAAACACAAAAAGATTGAAACACATTCCACAATTATTCATCTGCAGTAAAAAAAAAAAAAAAAAATTATATATATATATATATACACACTGTAGTTTAACTATTATTTAAGGTAACAGATTAGGTGACGTTACCTGAGGGTCAGATTTTTTTATATTTATCTGTTTGGTTTTTGGACATTCCGTCACGTGTTAATGTGTTTATTCTATCTGCTTTAACACTCACCTAACTGTTGTTTTTTTGTTTTCTAACTGTCACTGATGTAATTCAGTTTTATCAATAAAGATTAAAAAAGAGCGGGGGCGGGGCCTCTCAGCGGTCATCTGACATATGAAGGAGGAGGTCATGTGACCCGCGGTTCAGTCACAACAAAGATGGCGGCGGCGGTGAACTGTGCAGTTTCTCGTCTGATTTTTCTGTTTTCTGTTTTTACTTCGTCTCAGAGTTTGTTCAGCGGCGGAGAAACGTACGAAAGAAAGGTGAGAAACCCTAAAATAATGTTTGAGAAGAAGAGTTAGAGACGCAGAGGGAAACAACAGACTGAGGAAGTGAAAGTGTTTAATTTCATTTTCTTATGTGATAGTTCAGAGAGGAATATTGTATCATCTGCTGCTTTATGTTTCTGTCTGCAGCTCCTAGAAAAACCTTAATGTTTAAAATTAAAAGGCGAAAATGGTTTTAAATGCAGTTAAATTATATTTTCCACCTTAAATTCAGGGATAAAACTCTCCACTTATATTTTCTTCGTGATTTATTCTTCTGTTTTGAGATTAATACAGATTATTTTCACTTCAAATTGCAAAGTTGCTGATTCTACATATTTTTTTCATTAAGTTTAATTTTCTACTTTAATTTCACAGTTCAGATAGAAATATTTTACTTTTTACAGCTTTGCATTTTAAACAAACGGCCTGCAGCTCCTGGAAAAAACCCTCAAAATGTCTGAAACTAAAGCTTTTAAAAAGTCTGATTATTTATTTTCTCAGTTTATTTGAGAGCAACGATGCTCATTGATCAACAGAAAAAAATACTATAAGGTTGATTTCATTGTCTGTACCTGATCAAATGTTATAAACAACATAACGTAATAAATCAATAAAATAAAGAAACACACGGGAGTTAACTAGAAAAACACATGAGGGAAGAAAAGGAATTACATTTACACTCAGTGTTTACATCTTAACTTAGAAATATTAAAATATTAAAAACCGACTTTGTTACTGTGACCTGATTCTAGCATAAATACAATTATTTAAAATACCAAGTGAGAAATTTTTTTTGTAACTCCACAAAATTAAAGACAGTTTGTGATTAGATTTTCTTCTGGATTTGTCAGTAAACGGAGCCTCTGATTGATTAAACTCTGATCAGTCAGCCTTTGATCATTGATGATCGATGGATGATTATTTGTCTCTTCTTCTCTCCTTCAGTTGTCAGTAGAGTTGAACCCCGGCTCGCCCTCGGCACCTCCTGGTGGCGACCTGCTGCACGTGAGAGCCGTGGGAGGCAATGATACATTGCACTTCCTATTCTGCAGCCAGGGGGCGCCGACGCTGCTGCTTGTCCACACGAACTCTTCTTCTTCCACTGTCAAGGTCAGATTTCATCTTAGTTTTCACGTCACCACAAAGTTGAATGAAAACCTGAAGTCACAGCAACATGATTCGGCTCAGAGGCGTCTGTTCTCCGGCAAAATGTTCATAATGAATTTGAGTGTTTTGGAAACATTTTCGATATTTTATGGCATAAATACAAGGTTTTTAGCTCATTTATATGGTAACAGATGCTTTGTTTTGTACTTGAATGATCCAGCCTTTCGTTGTTTCTCTGATCGCTCATTTTAAATGTCAGTACAGTCGACTTCACAGCTGCTAAAATACGGATTTTATCTGCAGCTCAGCAGCTCGACAGCGACTGCTGGTCAACGTAGTGTTTATGAGCTACAGCTGTATTAGTGTCCGCTTTATTAGGTACACCTGTACAGTCTAATCCAGTCCAATCCAGTTGATCTAACATAAAGCCATCTCCTCAGATGATGATCTGTTTTTCTTGTTCATCCAGTTCTGTTTTTATCACTGAGCTCAGAGTCAGTGATGGTGTTGTACTGGACTGCATTATATTCAGAGAAATTCCCAATATTCTGAACACCTCATGGTTATAAACAGGGGGGGAAAAAATGATGTTTGCTGTATATTTTCCCTCTCAGGTGAACTGGCCTCTGTTTGTGGCTCGTAACACCAGCGGCAGCCTGAGGGTGGAGCCGGAGAGCAGCATCCTGTATAGCACGGCCGTCGTCCTCAGCAGGGTCAGGAACATCCACCTTAAATCAATCTGTCCTCCTTAAGTCTACAGAGAAAGAGAAAAAGAGAAGATCTTTCTTTCTTTTTTTTTCTCACAAGAAATGAGTGAAATAAAATATAAATCTCCTAAACATGTTAGACTACCTCCTCCCCCTCAGTAATACTTATTTAGTCCCTAACAGAGAGGAACATGGAAGAAAAGTAAAATTACAATAAAATTCGGATTGAATGAATTAGAGAGGTTAACAAGAGGAAAATAAAAGTTTGGCCTGCAAGTCTGAGTAGCTGTGATTCAAGTTGTTTCTGGAAACGGCTTGAATCGAAGTTTCAACATTAACTTCAGCCCCTCTGATGTTTTCATTGAACAAATCTTGTCTCTCTTTCAGTTGTTGGAGTACGATGACGTCAACGACACTGCTGATCCGACCTCTGACCTTTTCCCCGCGTACAAGCTGCAGGACTTCACCTGGTCTCGTCTCAACCTCTCTGGTCCAACCGCTCTGCTCTGTGGATCGGCCGTAAACTTCACCAACGGATCACTCTGCCTGCAGGTCAGAGGTCAAATATAACTAAAGCTGACTGTCTGTCGTCACGGTGACTCCGGTGTCACATGACCTCTGACATGTGACCCCGTGTTGTTTATTGCTATTTTCGTTCAGCATTAAAATGTTTTTAAAAAGTAATGCAAAAATGTACAGAGTCGTAAAGAGGAACAAATGAATCGGTTTGTTTGCCGCCATGTTGTCATCAGCACGTGTTGACATCATGGCGGGGGTCCAACAAATCTTCAGTAACTCTGATCTGATCTACAGTTAATCAGATTACTGTCCTTTTTACAGGGTCATTTCACCCAAAAGACATCCAGTGTGTTTGTCTGTATTTTATTGATTTGAGTGAACTGACCCGTTAATCAACGTTAAAATCATTAATTAGACAAATCGTAATTAAAGATACTTTCCTCTAACATTTAGATTTTTCTGTCCCTTTTTATTTTGTTTTGTTTTTTTTCCTTCCAGTTGTCAGTATTTGGGTCCGAGGGGCGTGGTCAGTTCTGGCCCCGCCTCATACACACAGCTAACTCCTCCCAACTGGGGGTGTGGCTTGACGGTGTGTTGCCACGGGCAGCTCGTTCCAGGTTCCTATTGGAGCTGCAGGCAACGGGCGGGGCTTATCCTCTGAGCAGAGTGGAGGTTCATCGATCGATCGATGACGAGTATACGCCGTCAATATTCAAGGTAATCAATAATTCCACAAAGCAAAACTTTATTTCCAAAACAGATTTTATGAACATGAAAAAGATCAAGAACAAAAAAGATCAGCGTTCTTTTGTCAAATTAAACAAACAGAACTCAGTCATCATCAATAACTGGGGTAAAATACATGATACTGAAAACAGAGTTGAAACAATAAGTTGGTTAATTAATCGACAGAAAAAATTCACCTGCGACTAATTAATTCATCGTTAAAGTCAGAACATTTGCTTTCTCCAGTTTGGGCTTTGGACCGTTGAAGACATTTCCTTGGACTCTGAGAAACTAGGAGGGATATTTTGATGTTTTGTAGCCTCAATGATCAGTTGGTTTATCGGGAAAATAATCGTCAGATTAATTCATAGAAAATCCTCCGAATGTGTTATGGTTGCTTTTTATGAGATGTGAGGCATAAAAACCAAAGACTGCTTCAGCCGATTAAAAACTAACCGTTAAATCGGTACAGAACCGTAAAGAACCAGATGTCCTGAGAGGTTTAGAGGCAGGTTCAGATTTCCACTAAAAAATCTGTTCCCCAACATTCATTTCTGTAATGTTCTGAGATGTGTTAAAGACATTTTTTATTGTGGTGACGGATACTTTGTGTTTCTACTGGTTTTCATGACTTTACACTGACTGAACCTGGTTTTGCATCTGCAGTTCCTGAACAGTGAGTCAGCAGCAGTAGTTGTGCTGCTTGAGACTTTAGAGGAGACAGAGGAAAAAAACAAGAGAAACTAGTTTAAAGACAGAGGCAGTGACAAATAAAATGCATCAACGATATGCTACAAAGAGACGCCACACAACCTCAGAGACACTCAAAAAGACTACAGAGATTTCTAAGCGCTTTACGAAGGCAACAGGACGTGCTCGAGGTTCTTGAAGACGTTCCACCTCTCATCTGAAAGGCTTGGGAGCCTGGGACTCCCCACTAGTCCGTTAGAACTGAAGAAGCCTTTCGGATCACAGGTGGAACTTCTTCAAGAACCTCAAGCACGTCCTGTTGCCGCCTTATAGCACTTAGAAACACCACGGCCATGACGACTGAGAACCTTCAGACACCCAAAGACGCAAAACAACTACAAACTTGACAAAAGATTAACATGGTATTTTTCATTTCAACACCATGAGTGGGTTTGTTGTGAGTCCTCGCAGCCTCATCAGAGTCAGACTGAGGAGAACAGAGAGGCAGAGCCTCCAGCCCTCAGCTCCGCTGGACGGATGGAGAGGACTGTGGAGGACCAGAACCAGCCAGGAACTCAGAAGCAGCCAGACATTTGTTTTGTGTGTGTCTCATTCTGTCCCATAATCTGTCCATGAGCGCCATTTGTCCATTTTCTGTGTTCACCATTCAGGTGTCTCAGTGGGTTTCGTCGGCAAACAGCAGCTCTGATGTTCTGGGTTTCATTCAGTGGAAGCCGGTGGCGTACCGTCAGTCTAATCCAGCTCTGGAGAACGCCACACCGTGCCGTCACTCCGACCCCCGGCCTCAGACCGGCGAGACAACAGCGGCATCGTCTGGTCTGATCCGAGCGTTTTACTCAAAACCAGACATATTCGGACTCAACGTGAGCTTCGGCTTCCCAGGAGAACCGTTCTACAACAGCACCAAGTTCCTCAGCTGGTCGGTTGAATGTTTCATGTTTTATTTTCATAGATTTCACATTAATGTCATTAAACTGTAAATTAATTGAACTTTCTCTCCTTAATGTGTCACCCTGCTCCGTCAGGACGGTGTTGATGGGTGTGGGCTCTCCTCCTGTCGACTCGTTCTCTTCACTGGTTGTCACCATCATGGCGGTCGGTCTGGGAACTCCCGTGATCCTCTTGCTGCTGGGCGGAATCTGGGTCTGCATACGCAAGAGGGCGGCAGACTCGACGACAGCCTATGAGCCAATCAACTGACGGCTGAGTCTCAGCCAATGAGAGAGAGTTTTAAATTTTTAATTTGTTTTTAAAGACTTGCTGATTTTGTTGGACAGATGACATCACCATCCCGAAGGTCCGCCTCTTACTGTTAAGTCAGCCAATCAGAACCAAGGATGCTTTTTGAAGACTCTTGTTTTCTGTACCTGTTCACCAGTTTTTCTGTTTTTAACAGTGAAGAAAACTGCCGTCTGATCAATTCGAGTATCCAGTTTCTACCTGTTGAAGCTGATCGAGCTGAGTTTTGGTTCAGTAATTAATACTGATCATTTTACGTTTCTAATCATTGAATCCAATCATCAAGTCTTGATTTGAAGCCACTGAATATTTTTTCAGGGCTAAATATTTTTTTAAAAAAGAGAGATTTCTTTAAAAAAAAAATCAAAAAAAAAAATCTACTGACTGTTGATGGACAGATGACGTCACTCTCCTGAAGACCTACCCCTGATGGTCCAGTCTGCCAATCAGGAGAACCCAGAAGAGTTTATCAAAAAATGATTATTAATCACTATGGCTGGGTGACGCCTTCAGATGTTTTGCTTTGCCCAAAAAACAGTCTATAACACAAAGAGATCGAGTTTACAGTAAAAAACTGAAAATATTCATATTTGAGCAATTCTGGTTATTTTACATTCATACATACAATTTCATACAATTATATTAAATACAGACGGCAGAGAACAATCTTTAAAAATGTAAAGACACATAGTTTAATTGTTAAACTAGACCTGCAAGCAGGTAGACTGGGGTCCCAACACAAAAACCTAACGACCGACCGAAGGCAGCCTGAGCTGGTCAGAAAGCTTGGAGCATTTGTCGTTTTGGGACATTGTAGATAAATTAGCTTTTTTTCCTGCTGGTTCAAATAAATTCTATACATTGTTTAGTTGGGGGTCAATGTTAAAATATAACTGGTGTTTTTCCGTATTTTTCTTACTGTCAATGAATCCCACGTGCACACCCAACCCAGCAAAGTGCTACTCTGTGTCTCAGCTCCAAGCCAACTGGTTTAATGAAGACACTAGTCTTTACAAAGGACCCACAACTATAGTTTCATTTTTAAAGGGGTTATATGTGAGTTAGCATTAGCAGCTGTTTACTCACCAGTCTAGAAGAAACGTTGAGTTCAGCATCAGACTTCATCCTTTACTCTCCCAGACCCGACTCCAGTGGTGGGAAAACAACGCCAGTTTTAACTCTTGTCTCGTTTCCATTTCTATCACTTCTTTTCTTCTACTGAAGTTAGCATGCTAACATGCTAGCCCCTCACCGTAGCATCCAGTCTGTCCTCAGTCCAACATGACAGGATGAAGCAGTAGCTCTGCTCAGAGGATGAACTCTAACCTCATCTTGTAAATGCAACGATGGCTGAAGTTCTTGGTTAGTAAACAGCTCTTAATGCTAACGTTGGCTATGTAGTGATAGCAAAAACTCTCACATCCCCTTTAAAAATTAAACTATACTTGTGGGCCCTTTTTAGAGCCTAGACACAGAGGGACACTTTGCTGGTTTGAGTGTGCACATGGGATTTGCGCTTTAAAGTAGACTTATACATAGTATACAAGCATAGGAGGATGCACAGAATTAGGTTTTCGTGAGAAACTTCGACGGTGAGCTTTAAACTCAGGCTTGTGTAATGTTTCTGACTGATCCTTCAAAGTTCCAGTTCACTGCTGATGTGGCATCAACAAGAAGCTGTTCACGATCGAGGTCGGTTGGTCTGTTTTTAGAGTTGCTGCCAGAAAAGACTCGGGTTCAGATTTGATGGAAAGAGTTCTTGTAGCAGTGTAACATGGTTTTATTCTCTACCTGGTTCATTTTAAAAGATTAATCTAATGGTTAACATTTTATAATTTGTATGGGTTTTTTGGGGGTTTGGAAAGTTGAATGACAGAGCTCTTAAAATGGTAAAATGGCTCAAAAAAAAAAAAAAAAGGTTTTAACTTCATTTGAGTTTTTTTCTTTTAATCTGTCAACTGATTGGACCAAATTCTGTTTAAATATTTAAAAAAAACAAAAACAAAAAAAACATAAATATTTCAGATGTCTGAAGGTCCAGAGGATATCAGTTACAATTTAACCAAGTAGTTTAGCTATATGCGTCCTAAGGGTTAATCTTATTCAGGTCAGTTATTTTAGAAAGTTGTTTCATCTAAAAACAGGCTCAGAGGTCCTGGGGCCACGGGGCCCCCGTGACCACTCTGAGTACTTCTTGCATTTATTTTTATTTTGCTACATATTCTCATTCTGAAGTAGTTCAACCTTTGAGGTTTATTTTTAGTTTCTCTATTTTAGTTTGTTTAATCTTCTTAGTTTTTCAGTAACTTGTTTCAGTTCATCACAGACATGTTTTAAACAAACTGTCGCTCATACTCAGTTTCTCAGTTTATTTTGGCAGTAACTTCACAGAAAAACAAAACTAAACATATTTACAGTCAAACCTTAAAATTAACGATAAAACCCTCTGAACTTCAACAATTCTGGTGACAAGAGATATTTGACAAAATGAAGAAAAATTCACATCATTATGTTCACGTCTTCATCAGCTGGGCAACTGAACTTTATGAACTGAATCAGTTCCACTTGTCAGATTAGTCCCGACCAATCAGGGAAGACTTAGATGATGACGTCTCTGATGACTTCAAAATAAACTGATGTCCGACTGGCTCGCCTCAGATTTATATTAAATCTGATCCTGTGGAAAGGCTTTTTTTTTTCTCCCCAACGTCTCCAGAAGTCGTCTTGTTTGTTCAGTTTGCAATGCTGGGACCAAGCAGGCACCAATCAGAGCCCATCAAGTGATGAGGTCGACCAATCAGGTAAAGGACAGATTCAGAACTCTCCAGACCAAAAACAAAATAATCAGAGAGGATTTAAACGGAGAACCAGGATCACTGAGGTCCAGTTCTGACCTGGCACAGGTCCAGTTTTTTTTGTTGCCAGCGGTTTTAACATTTTTGTTCTTTTTTGTCTTTCATATCGAAAATAAAGTTTGAAAAAGTGAAATTTAAAACTCAATCATAATCGTTCATTTCAAAAGTTAAATTCTCCATAAAAGATTTACAACTCTACTGCATCTTTAGCCGACCACAAGATTTAACTCCTGTTATGAAGAATTGAACCGTTAACACCAGATTTAACTCATTATTTGGAGTTCAGATTTAATATTATGGCGTCGCTGCCCCAGGAAAAACCATGTATCTCCAAAATGGGAACTGTTTGTGAGCTGTGGCAATTCTTCAGGTTTATCTGGAAAATTCAAAATCACTTAAATTTGAAATAGAATTGATGGAGAATTTAATTGTTGTTAAAATACTGCTGAGGGAAAAAAACCCACCCAGTCCAGGTTCGGGTCTAGGTCCCAGTCCTGTTGTCTCTGGTGTCCTAGATGGACTCGATCTGTCGGCGGACCTTCTCAGATGCGAGGCGGTCGAGCCAGCGCTGACGAACGACCACCAGGATGGCGAAGAGAACCGTCAGAGCCAACATGGCCGCCTCGAACTTCCAGAAGAGATGCTCCTCCATCACTGCAGAGCGACAGCTGGGGAGGTGGGGGGACACAGGACATTACTCTTCTCCTGAACATCTCTTTCTTTTCTCTGTCAGGTTTATTCAAGTCAGATTCACCAGGGTTTCTGCACAATCTGATATTACATGTAAGAAAATGTAATACTGTTTCCTCAACAGAACGAACGCACATTAGAACTGGGCCGTATCATAATATTAATATGGATTTTTTTTTTTTATTATTGACCTCCATAAAACAAATGTGTGCAAAATGACATTAAATGATCAAAATGTTTAATGATAAAAATTTTAGGTGACTGCAAAAAAACTCAGAGACTTTGAGACCAAACCACTCGTAAATTGAAACTCGATATGCAATAGAATTAGTGATTGCCACAGATTTCCTTCAATCACTCGTACGTGCTGCTCGAGAACACACGTCTGTAGGACCGGTTCTAGCGTGAAGGAGAGGAAGAGAACAGAGGACATAACTCTGCGTTTCACTGTCTCATCTTGACTGATGTTCAGTTGTCTTTTTGACTATCAACTGTTTAAAACAATCTTTTTTTTTTTCTGGATTTGGAATGTACGACTAATGTTCAACACAGTCGGCCTCTCAGTCTGACCTCTTGTACTCGTCTCTGTTTGATTTGGTACAGTTGACTCTCTCCACATATCCTGTCTGTCCACAGGCCGACCACGACTTCTGAAACACAAACGAACATCCATCACACTAAAGATCGACACACAGACTGTTTTTGATAAATGTTATGCTTCAAAGGCCTTTATCAGAAACAGCTCTGCATTTAATGAAGTTAACTCATTCAGTAACAACATGCAGTTCTATTTTTAAACACTTACAGTCTGGAAGGCGTTACACTGTGAACATACTGTGGTCACTATAAACTCCTCCAGCAGCCAGCAGGGGGCGACCACGGGTTTCACTGCTGCAGAAGAAGAAGTAGGTCAGAGGTCAAGACTGAGGAAATATACAGCTTTAATTTCTCTCATCACCCTCTGAAAACAGCAGTATCATTTTCATTCATTTAAATCATAGGCTCAGTCCTGAAAGCTGGCTGGTCATTTTCCCAGGAAACCTTGCTGCTGTTTCTTGTTTAATTTTATTTTTTTGATTAAGTTTTATTTCATATAATACCTGTAGTTTTCTCTTCACTCAGCAGAGCTGCTCCAAACACCCTGAAACACAACATAACATTTAAAACCATCACACAGGATTCTGGTTTTAGAATCTGAGACAGTTTCAGGTTTCTGTCAGTACTTTCTTTGTGCTCTCTTTTAGCTTTTAGGCTTTGGTCTCCACCAGCTCCTGAGGGAAAATCTGGCTCTTCTGCTGCTAAATGCTTCACGCTGTTCACCAGCTGGTCTCTGACTAAGTCTGTCTGCTGTTTGTTGCTGAGCAGGTAGTGGACAGTGCTTCTATCAGAGCAAAAAAGAACAAAAAGTAACCACCAGAACCTTCCAGAAGCTTCTAGAACTTCCCAGAAGACCGCTACAACCTCGGGTCAATTCCAGGCTGGGAGACCTTTGTTGCATGTCCCACCCCTCTCTCTCTGTCTGGACTGTCAACTATAAATTAAAAAGCAAAATCCCCCAAAAAACATCTTTAAAAATCACAGTTCATTTCAGCTGGTGTGAGCTAACCAGCTGAAGAGGAGGGTTTCAGTCCCGTTGATTGGTTTACTAACAAATCCATCTGCTGACTGCTCTGAAATCTGTAGAAACAACTCGTATACAGTACATTTATGCGAATCACGTGGTAACCGTGGTAAAAATGTATGCACGTCAGCACCTGAGTGCAGGATTTTCCCTGATCCGACTGTTCAGTCAATGAGGTACATGTCGGTCCATGTGACTCTATGGGACTTAATTTCAACCTGGATCTCAGTTCCTGGGGGGTTCAGATCCTCCACAGACCTCTCCATCAGTTTCTGTTTTCACTTCATGTTCACTCCTCTCGGTTTGTTTGTAGAGAGTCAGAGTGAACAAGAACTGGACCAGAGCTAAAGGGTCCCGACCAAATGAACCAAACTACAGCTGTTAAACAGCAGAGCTGCTCAGCTGGTGACAACAACCAGACGCACTTTACCACTTCGCAGAGTCTGGTGATTTACTATCAGAAATAAACCTGAGCCGTGATAGATCTTTGAGGTCACGTATGAGTTCTCACCTCTGACCCCCCAAGTAGAGACTGACCTGAGGGAGACGAGGCCCCAGAACAGAGCGTGGAGGACGAGGACTCGAGGCCGACAACACGCCACGGGGATCCGACAGTCACTCTCCATCAGCCTACTCCTCCACCAGGACGACACCACAGCCACCCTGACACTCTGATACTGGTTCCTGACTGCTTCTGGACCTGTTTACTGCCTGACTCACAGCTGGTTTCCTGTCTGTATTACATGGCGATTCGAGTGAACTGAGAGTTTTAAGGCTCCAGCCTGCCGAGACCTGAAAGAAAAAACACAATCAATCAATCAATCAATCAATCAATCAGACAGACAGACAGACAGACAGACAGACAGACAGACAGTCAGTCAGGTTTTGTTCTGTCGATTAATACCAACATGTTCGCTCTATAATGTCTGAAAGGCATTTTCAGCCACATTAATAAAAATATTGTCAGAGTCTTGTAGAAAAACATTTTCATTACTTATTAGAGAACAATAAAAAATATTCATCTCAGTATCTCAAAGTCCAACGTCACGTCTCCAATAGTCTGGTTGTGTCCGACCATCAGTCGGGAACCCGCAGTCAAGAAAAGTCAAGAAAGAGTAACATCATCTCGTATTAGAGCTGCAACGACCCAAATGATTCAACAATTATCTTGTGAATGTATTTTCTGACGACTGATGGTTTCAGGTCACAGGGGGATCCTGTACCTGTTACCTGAGTTAACCAATCAGCTGACAGCAGATAATCGATCAATAATGCTGAGTATAGCTTTAGAAAACGTTGATTTAATGTGCCGTTTACTCTGATGTTCCTGTGCAGACTCAAAACAAAGACCAGGTTACCATTGCAGGGTAGCTAACAGGCTAACACAGCTACCGATGTTATCTAGCGCTTGTACCAACCTGAAGGAAGAACAGAATGTGTTCAGGATGAGTAACGATGATAAATAAAACAGTCAGAAAACAGTGCAGCTGTTCTCCTGCTAATGCTAAAGGTTAGCTTGCTGACATGGTATTTACCTACGGGTACATGCTAACGTTAGCTAGCCTAGGTCCGACTCTGAACACTCACCGTAATCCGCTGACACAACCGCCATTTTAAGACCAGCGCGGGAACCCGGGAGAAGCGATAACACTTTATAACCGGCGGAGAGACGCAATTTGACCGTCAAATCAACCTTATAACATAGACCTGGTTTAATCCTCCGTCTGTTAGCGAACTGTCCGCGGCCTTAGACCGACAGGTTAACGTCAGGTAACACAGGCAACACTTCCAGTATGTTTTTTCAGAATAAAAGCTCGACCTCAAAATGTTTTGTTCTGCAATGTAGTGTATATCTACCCAGGAAATATTACTGCAACACATACATGTAAAAATCTTTCTGTAGTAAATTCTTTTGAAATGTAAGTAAGAAAAGGAAAGTAAAAAAATCCTGCTCTACCTCACAGTTTTGTTTTACAATCAGCTAAAACAGACCGTAAAGAGTCATAGTGAAATTTGTATAAACATGTATCTTTCTATTGGTATCCAGATGAAATAAAAGCAAAAACTATGCATCAGTGTTATATATGTAGTATACACTATAACTGTGAATAGAACTAACTAAGTAATGGAATAGATCATAGTACATATATGTCTTTGATACAACTGTGGTGTGTCTTGTACATTCACGTGTTTCTGAATGTAATAAAACACCATTTACTTTGAAGGTCATCATGCGTCGCTTCCGGTCCTCGTCTTGCTCGCTCTGAAGTGTTGGAGACGTCCACGTGGGACGGATACAGAAGTCAACGTCATCAGAGCGTCTCTGCAGTGCCGCCTGGTGGCCACCGCTGCACATTACAGGCTGATGTTTGAGATATGAAGGCATTATTTTCTAACCTGTGTACATTTGTGGTTAAAGAATCTCCCATTCATATAAACATTCATTATTCATTTATTTGTTAATTCTTCTGCAGAAAACTCTGAGGAAAACCATGTGATAAACAGTATTTGTTTTAATCTCCTCTTATTATCAGGTACAATCAATATTGTCACATAATGTTTGACATCCACCCGGAGTAGTTTTACAAATGAACACAATAAATAATAAACATAAAAATAAATTATATTCTGCATTTAAAACTTCTCGGTCAGAATTTTTTATAGCAACAGTGCAGAGGATGATTTGTTTAAGTGTTAAAAACACAGTTTGATACCTTTATACTAACAGGCAGGAAAATCTGCTGTCGAGAGAAAAACGTAAAAGAAAATGAGGGAAAAATGGAAAATTTATGGAAGAATTCAAGACTTTAGAAACATAGTTTGTTCCCAGCAGGTCAAAGGTTTGTGACGTTCTTCCTCTGAGTGAGGACGTTTTTATCATTTAAAGGTGAAACGTTCGGTTCAGAGACTGTGGACAAAGAAATGTGAACACCTGGAGCCCCGTGGACAACGACACACCTGACCGGACGGATTCTTCTGACTCCAGCCCCGACTCTGCCCCCGCCAACAGAATTTCTCCAGGTTACACTAAGACAGAGACAGAGAGGGAATATTGCAGGATAAAGTTGGACAGGTGGTCTTCCATCAGACTGTCTGTGGGCGTTCTGGTTGATCCTCCTAGGCTGGCCTGTCTCTTTGAGGTCTCTGTGGGTGCTAAATAGGAGGAATTCATTTATTGTAATTCATTTCTCACGCCCCCTCTAATCTGGCAACCGACATCCGACCCTCTGTTTCATTTTTAAATAAACCCTCCGCTCTGCACCCAACACCTAAGCCAGCCCACTGAGGCCTAGTTTGTGAACTAAGTGGAGATGTGAGTTTGTACCAGGACGGTGACTCTGCGTCTCTTTAGGCGTCGACAGAGTCCAGGAAGTCGACTGAACCCGTTCTTCGTCAGAGAGTTTACTGACACTTCAACCTGACAGAAAGAACAAATCCAACATTTATATCAAAAACATTTGATGTGGCAACACACAGCAACTGAAGGTAGAGGCGGAGTTTGAGACGTCTGCCTGTGTTTTAGCTGCTCAGTCAATGGTCCGTTGCTCAGAGTCAGACCTCTAACGCTTCTCTCGGTGGTGGTTTTGAGTGTCTGTGGTCGATAGGTACGACAGCAAACCATCGAAGAAAGCCCGAGATGCTGCCTTTTCTTTTTACTTACATGAAAAATGAACTAAATCAAATTTTGGATTTAGTTGTTCAGAATCAATATTATAAGACTGATTCGAATCAGAACATCTCTCTGGGTCTTTTCAACAATAAATATTAAGTCACTTCAACCAGAGGGTCTGGACTCCCTGGGCCCCTAGGCCTGTGCCCGGTTGGCCCGATGAATTGAGTTAACTTTATTGCCAACAGGACAGACACAACATACCAATAAAAATACCCAAAGTGCCATCAATGCTAGAAACGGTATACCTCTGCAATTCAGAGGCCAAATAACAGCGATCCATACATAGTGTGTACTTTACAACATTAACATGTAGTTTGTATCTTTTTCCCAGCATGCACCTGTCCTACCTGCAGCAGAGGTGTTGCAGGCGTGAAGTCGGGCAGACTGCAGGCGACTCTCTGCAGACATACGCAGCAGATCAGCAGCAGAAACACTTTCGGCTTCATCTGCGAATCAATCGATCGATCGATCGATCATCTGTTCATCCACGGGACTGTTTCTTCTTCTTCTGTGTGAATAAATCAGAGACTGAAGAGGAAACGCAATAATCCTCTTAGTCTGGTTTAGGACTCACGTGACCAGACAGTGACATCACACTGATCTCCTCCGATACGTGACCGACGCATCACAGTTACATCATTGTACCGACGAGCAGAAAAAGCTCTGAGGGCAACGTGTCGACCCTGCAGAATCTGAACGGGACCAATCAACAAAGGTGATTCTGGTGTGGAGGGAAAATTCAAAATCAAAGGGGGGAGCGGCGTCACAGCCAAACCACAGGGATTTATCATCATGTCTTCTGCTCCACTGTGTGATTTGGACAAGTTGAGAAACGGGTCTGGGCGTAGCCCCACAGCCAACAACGGTTCAACGCCTGGCAGGCAACGCCTTAGTGCTTTTCAGATTCCAACTCCTTAACTGATCGACTGGATCCCATGAGTCCACTTCATCTGCAGTGAGCGTGAGTCAGTAAAGACGGCATCAGCGTTAGGGCTGCAGCTACAATTCATCTGTCATTAACTATCATTCATCACTAATTATTTTCTTGATTAAGTCCAAGGTGACGTCTTCAGACATTTGGTTCTGTCAAACCAACAGTCAATGTTCAGTTTACTGTGACAGAAAACTGAGAAAACTGGGAAAATACAAATATGAGAAGCCAAAGCCGAGAATTTTCCTTTTTTCTTAAAACATACTAAATGTGTAGATCGATTATCAGAATAGTTATCGATTAATTTTCTGTTGACTGACTAATCCATCAATGGACTAATTGTTGCGGCTCTAATCCTAATTTCTGTTTACACATTTGGTCCAGAGAAGTCACATTTCTGTCTTGTGAGTATTACAGCAAACAGAGCTTTTGTCAAGACAAACGTATCAGTGCCTCAGCCTTGGCTCCACACGGTTCTAGAAAACAATGTAAACACAAACGACGACTCAACTCCGGGGTTAACGAGGTCCGTTAGTCATTTGTACAGGATGTTGCTCTGGATGATAACTGTACAGGAAGAATCCACGAGCACCAGAGGTGGGTAGCGGAGCCAAAAACTGTACTCGAGTAGAAGTAAATGTTATTTGTTTATATCCTTATTTGACCTTAATCAGCTGTTAAAAAACCCAGCACCAGACAACATGATGAAAAAGCCTCTTTCCTTTTGTTGAGCTGTTGTTGTCGTCCTCACTGTGATTGGCTCAGCTGTTTCGGAGCGAATGAAAGCATTGATGTGATTGGCTCAGAGTGAATTTACTCATCACCGCACCCTCTGACCTATATCAACTTTCATCCAGCTCTTTTGGACTCGACGCCGCTGCAGAGACAAGAACCACAACAGCAGGTGGAGACGCCCATACAGTCTGAGACCAACACCTGCAGCTTCAAATGTTGGAGTGGAATGATTGATGAATTGATCGATCGATTGGGATTTTCTAATTACAGCAGCATGTTCTTCCTGTCTTCAGGCCAAAGACTTGTCTCCTGTGTTGACGACACAATTTGTGAGATTTTATTATCAAGTTCCTTCTTTACAAGCACAGTTACTGATGTTTTTCTTGTCGTGATTATTTCACTTGTTTACCTCATACTTCTTTTGTGGTCTGACTTTGAACATATTGTCACGAACTCAGCGGCCAGTCAGTAAAAGAAGGTTCACGAGGCAGCTTTATCCAATTGCTGTGTCCCGGCTTTAAGCTGGTTTGAGGCGAGCTACGCCTCGCCTGGAAAGCTCCAGCAGCATCGACCGTTTATACGGGAAGTCACAGAAACATCCGCAACCTGCTAATTCTGACCCCAATTAAACAAAACGTTATCAGACCATTCTACTCAAGCTTGGACTCAATCACAGTGGTCGTTTTAATGATGCTCTGTATGACATGGTAGGCTTTCCCCGACAATCATGACAGGGTTTTTTCTGTAACCTCCTCCTATTAGTAAATTATTTTCCATAGAAATGCAACCACTGTAGATCTGACCACAGAGCAGCTGCTGTCAGACTCGTTGAGCTGTCCACCTCAAACTCATTCACACCCTGAAATTCAAAAAATTCAAAACATCCGTTACTAGTCAGAACACATGCGGAGATGAAAAGCAGAAATATAGTATTTTCCTTCAGTCAGGGCTTCACATCTGTACAGATGTTTCTTTACTCGTTATCAAATGTTTGATTCATAATATTTATAACAAATAAATAATATTCATGTTGTACAGTATCTGTAATAGTTGTAGACTACTGAGTGAATTCAGCATCTTTGACAAAAGTCACATTACTCTGTTAACAAAATAAACCTTAATAGTACAATATCAGACTAATAAAACAAACATTTAGCAGGTGACAGCCAGGTGTTTCCCATCATGCCCTACTGCACTGGCTCCAAAACCTGTGTTCACCTTAGTCTCCTGAGATTATAGTTCCTTACTTTTACATGACATCAGACCAAGAAAAATGAAGCTGCCGGATTCACGGTGGAGCAACTTGTCTGCTAATTTTTCCCCACAACAAATCAATAATTGGGAAATCTTTGAACATAACTTTTTTTTTTCTACAGAGCATCTGGTTTGTGATTAAATTTGAACATGTGCTGATGTATATATAATCTCCATTTCTCTTAAACCTCAGGTAAAATACTTTGGCATAAGCTTGAAAACAATATACATATAGAATTTTTTAAATTTCTCAATCACTAGTTTACAAGAGACCTTTCTACTTTTTGGTCAAACTTTTCTGACTAAATTTGAGTGTTTCCAAATTAGTTGATCTCATCATTGTGTTTATGTTGCTCATCAAACAACTAAGAAGATAAAACAACTCCAGTATTTTTAATTTTATAGACGATTTAGACGCAAATAACTATTAAAATAAAACAACTCCTTCTGCCAGTAGAAATGGTTCATGTCCATTCTGCGTCTGGGCAATGAAGTCTATTTAAACACTGTGGTTAGTGAGGCTTTAAAGTTATGAGTTACCGCAGCCTTTCTGTCAGCTCCAGCCAGTCTGGCCATTCTCCTCTGACCTCTCTTGTCAACATGAACTAATGCTCACTGGCTGTTTTTTGTTTTGGCTCCACTCTGGGTAAAAACTCTAGAGACTGTTGAGTGTCAAAATCCCAGGAGATCAACAGTTTCAGAAACACTCAAACACACACTGTCTGGCACCAATAATCTTGTGTCACTGAGATCACATTTTTTTGTTGCTAACACAGTGGTTGGTGAGTGTAAATGCAGGGAATTACAAGAGATTTTAAAATGCAAAAAGTGTCATCCCACCAGGCAATTTTCAACTTTTAATTCAAATTTTATAGAAAACAAATAAAGAAACTAGGATTCATCAATATTTTTGCTAGAATGCTAATTTTGAAACTACTTCATTGTGTAGCTCCACTTTCAAACATCTTTTATGTTTCTGGTCAAATCTGATCAACTGAACAAAATAAGTCAAAACTCATTTCTCAAATCAGCCTCTCTTGTCCAAAAATTCCCACACAATAACAATACTTCGAGACAAAGTTAGAGAGAGTGGTTACCCATGTGTTTCACCAAATTACACCTCTGGATAAAACTTTTACCACAAAGTGAGCAGCTGTGTGGTTTCTCTCCTGTGTGTATTTTCACGAGTGCCTTTAAAGTTGAAGCCTGACTGAATTTCTTCTCACAGACAGAACACTTAAATGGTTTTTCGCCTGTATGGACACGTGTATGTACAACCAACGCCGGTCTCCGCATGAAGCTTTTCTCACAAAATTCACAGTTGAAAGACTTTTCCCCTGTATGGAGTCGTATGTGTTCCTTCACAAGAAACTTGCGAGTAAATGTTTTATTACAAACTAAGCATTTGAAGGGTTTCTCTCCTGTGTGGGTTCTCATGTGTGTCTCAAGGTCTTCACTGATTTTGTTTCTTAAAGACTGAACAGCTAAAGCGCTATTCCTCAGAATGTCTATTCTATCTGGAGCTGAGTTCCTGGCTGGATCTGGTCCTCCACAGTCCTCTCCATCAGCTTCAGTATCCATCTGTTCTGCAGAGCTGCTGGCTGGAGGCTCTGCCTCTCTGTTCTCCTCAGTCTGACTTTGATGAAGGTGTGACGACTTACAAACACACTTATGAGTTTTTATATGCGACTTCAAAGTGAATCTTCTGTCACAAACACTACAGCTGAAGTGTTTCTCCCCTGCATGGATGGCCATGTGTTGTGTCAGATATCCAGGATGTATAAATGTTCGACCACAAACTGCGCAAATGAATTGTTTGTCTCTTGCATGCCATTTCTTGTGTGCCTTCAGAGTTTCCTTGCGAGCACACCCTTTCCCACAAAGTGAGCAGCTGAATGGTTTCTCTCCTGTATGACATGTCATATGGCTCAGCAGTGACCTCTTGCGGCAAAAAGTTTTACCACAGTCACAGCAGATAAATAATTTTTTTTACATTATTGCATCTCACATCATTTACATGGACCTCATCATATATCAGATAGTTTAAAACAGATTGAGATTCACTGGTCTCCTGCTCATCATTGTCTTTGGTGGCAGGCTGAGAAGAGTCTGAAGACTTGTCATCAGCATCTGGTTGTAAATGTCTGTCTGGATCTGATTCCTGGCTGGTTCTGGTCCTCCTCAGTCCACTCCATCAGCTTCAGTCTCCATCTGTTCAGTGGAGCTGCTGGCTGGAGGTTCTGCCTCTCTGTTCTTCTCAGTCTGAGTCTGATGAAGCTGTGAGGTCTGATGTTTCTCTTCATCATCATCTTCACTCTTCACAGGGTCAGGAGTGAATGTGAACTTGGTGATATCGGCCTCCTCCAGCCCTTGAAGCTGCTCTCCCTCCTGACTGGTCCAGAGTTCCTCCTGTTCCTCTTTAATGTGTGGGGGCTCTGGGTCCTTCTGGTCCAGACTGGGGCTCCGCTCCTGCTGCTCAGGGGGAATCTGCAGGACACACTGAAATACAGACACAAGTACAATATGTAAAACTATTTTGGGTTAATACTGAAATCACAATACCATTTCTGTACCCCAACCTCCTCTCAGAAAAGTACCTCATAATGTAAATGTTCTGGCAATTTTACATTAAAGTCATTGCAGCAATCTGACAAAGTCAGACTTGTGTCTTCTCACCACGAAACAAGGACTGTGTTGTTCATTTTAAATTACAATATTGTCATAGGGATATTATACAAATATAGTTGGGATCACCTCCACACACAGCACTGGCTCTGGAACCAAACTCGACTGACTGACTGACTAGAGAGGGGATGGACTCTTTCCAGTCCAGTGCCACTGTGTTGGACTTCTATCCGGAGAATGAAAGGGTCGCCTCCATGCGACTGCAAGTTATTGAGAGGAAGGTTGTGACGGTTTGTACTTATGCGCTGAAAAGCAGTTCAGAGTATCCAGCCTTCTTGGAGCCTCTGGGCGGGGTCCTGGAAAGGGCACTGCCTGTGGACTCTATAGTCCTCTTCGGGGACTTCAACACTCCATTGGCAATGATATAGAAACCTGGACAGAAGTGATCGAGAGGAATGGCCTGCCTGATCTGAACCTCTGTGTTGTTTTGATATTGGAGTTCTGTGTTCATCATGGACTGGCCGTAAACACCATGGTCGAGCATAGGGTGGTTCATAAGTGTATTTGGTACCAGAACATCCTAGGCCTAAGCTCGATGATTGGCTTTGTGGTCACATCATCACATCTGTGGCTGTATGTCTTGGATACTCAGGTGAATAGAGAAGCAGAACTGTCAACTGATCAACACCTGGAAGTGAGTTGGATTAGATGGCGGGGGAGGCTGCCGGACAGACCTGGTAAACCCAAACATGTAGTGAGGGTGAGCTGGGAACGCCTGGCTGAGGCCCCTGCCCGTGAGGTCTTCGATTCCCACCTCTGAAAGTACTTCTCATGCATCCTGGGGGAGGTTGGGGATGGGGGCCATTTTCAAAGCCTCCTTTGTGGAGGCAGCTGCTTGGAGTTGTGGTCAGAAAGTCGTAGGTGCTTGTCGTGGCGACAACCTGGGAACCTGCTGGTGGACACCAGCAGTGAGGGAGACCGTCGAGTTGAAGAAGGAGGGTAATTCAATGTTAAATCAACAGATTTTAGATCTGTTGGGTCCCACTTCCATCGGATTTGGAAAACAACGTCATTGGATTGTTCAGACTCTTAAAATAGAAACCATTTCTCCAAAGCTTTTAACTTCCTGACATTGTCTCAGTTAAACCGTACATCTGTTTTTTGCAGCATGTTCATTGGTAGTAAAACATGGTGTGTTTAATACCTTGATAAAAACAGTTTGGTTCAAGGTACCAAGTTCATATTTTGTGCATGTACTAATTAAAACATGCTCCTTGCAGTGGTGTGATTGTTTTTAAGATAGTCATTGTCATAGATGGGCAATATGCACTTGAATTATAGGTGTGAAATCATTTTTTTTCTTCATTTTGAATGCTTCATTAATTGGAAATTTTGATTTCTTTCAGACATGCCCCTAGTTTCTAAGAAAGGTCTGTAACATGAGTATTATATATAAAAATTTTAAAGATCTGATGTGGCTCGTTGTGAATATATAGTGGGCTCCAAAGCATGAAAGAATTTTGTTAATACAATTATCTGAAAAACATGATTTGGAAAATATGCAACTATAAGCCACCAGGATCTCAAGGCACAGACGGGGGAGGAGTGTGTCCAGTATGGGGACCTTAGAATCGCATCTCTGCTTTTTGCAGATGATGTGTTTCTTTTGGCTTCATCAGACTACAAACTGCTGCAGGCACTGGTGACATTGGCAGCTGAGTGTGAAGCTGCTGGGATGAGAGTCAGCACCTCCAAGACTGAGGCCATGGTTCTCTGGCAGAAAAACTGCTCCAGGCTGGGTGCAAGTGGCTGCCTCAAGTGAAGGAGTTTAAGTATTTTCGGGTCTTGGCCACAAGTGAGGGGTAAATGGAGTGTGAGACTGACAGGTGGATTGATGCAGCGTCAGCAGTAATGCGGACGTTGTACCAGACCGCTGTGGTCCGGAAGGCAAAGCTTTCAATTTACCAGTCGAACTACGTTCTGACCCTAACCTATGGTCATGAGCTTTACCATAAGAATAGGGCCGCAAATACAAGTAGCTGAAATGAGCTTCCTGGGCTCAACCTCATCCAATAGGATGAGGAGCTCGGACTTCAGGAGGGGGCTCAGAGTAGACCCGCTGTTCCTTCGTATTGAAAGGAGCCAGTCTAGGTGGTTCAGGCATCTGATCAGGATGCCTCCTAGATGCCTTCCATTGGAGGTTTTCTGGACATGTCCGGCTGGCAGAAGGCCCTGGGGTAGACCCAGAACACCCTGGTGATTTATATATCTCATCTGGCCTGGGAATGCCATGGGAACCCCCAGGAGAAGCTGGAAAACGTTGCTTGAGAGAGGGATGTCTGGACCATCTTGCTACCTGCTGCAGTCGCATCCCAACTCTGGATAAGTGGCAGAAAATGGATGGATGGATATGTTTTGGAAAACGAGAGTAATGATATTGGATTGGCAGATATTCTGAGTTTATGCATCTGAATCACAGCATCCCCAACCTTCCCTGGATCCTACATTTCTTACAATGCAACTGGAAAACATCTTTCATACCCAGGTTTTTAAAAATACCTACCCACAATCTGTATGACCTCCTGCAGTCCTTGAAGCTGCTCTCCTTCCTGACTTGTCCAGAGTTCCTCCTGTTCCCCTTTAATGTGTGGGGGCTCTGGGTCCTCCTGGTCCACACTGGAGCTCCACTCCTGCTGCTCAGGGTAAACCTCTCTACTCACCAACAGCTGCTTGACATCTGCAGGATGGAGTGAAATACAAAGAAACAGACATGACGTAAAATGGTGGTATCGTGTTAACACTGAAACCACTGAAGGTGCTTTACTTATCTAGAGTTTCTCAACTTGAGTCTCAGAACCTCCCATTTTGTCACTTGATAAGCTGAGATGGTCGAGGGAGATTTTAAGGGCATGGCCATTTGTTTTATATTTTTTTTAAATAAATTTAATAGGTTTTAGAAGCTGTAGCACTTAGTAGATCATATTTCCCAAATAATAAAGTAGACGTCTTTTGGTCTTCATATTGAGCATAGTTTCCAGGGTCATGCAACTAGCATCCTGTTTGTTCTCAAGTTTTAAAGTTAACTCCGGATTAAGCCCCTTACATCTAAAAACACATTTTTGCCTAACAGAGAGAAAAGAGCTTTGCCAAAACAGATTCCAGTGTCCATAAACCTTAAACCTCAAGCTTTGCCATTTCAAGTTGAAATATGTTTTCAAGAAACAAAGCTAACAAACGATAAACATACCAGTGTTTCC
The DNA here is from genome assembly GCF_016859285.1 of Xiphias gladius. NCBI lineage: Eukaryota > Metazoa > Chordata > Actinopteri > Istiophoriformes > Xiphiidae > Xiphias > Xiphias gladius. The sequence goes on from NC_053423.1 coordinate 26,131,982, forward strand.
CACAGAATTTAATTTAATGATACCGTATATAAATTATTTTATACAGTATTATTACATAATACAGTTAAAACTAACAGTGGTAGGCTAATTTATCTCTGTTAGGACGCTCTGTCAACTTTCCTGCTTAACGCCTGAGGCTTTGAGCGAATATTCCTCAACAGTTCTTGTGCTGGGACCAGCAGCTGATATAGTTCTGTTTCCAGAAATCATATGAATATGGGAAGGTGCTCGCTGGTCGGCTCTGAGTCTGTTGTTATCACTTCAGTATAAAATAATTGCTGCAAATACTGTTTTTTCTGTTTATTTCCAATTCATTTAGGCTAATGAGGCTACCGGGTAGAGTGCACTCAGTGCACTGTCTCCGATTTAGTTCCTCTAGAGATAACGTTCAGATTTGTTTTCCCTCTGCGACCAGTAGATTGGTTGAAGAGCAGGTACGATTTCAGTCGACCCAGATTTTCTTTGGTTGACCACAGCCCATCTATAAAGGTGCTCCACTGCAAATACTTTAATTAATTAGTGCTTTGTGAAAAATACTTAACTGAAAAATATACTTTATTCAGCTCTATCTCTGCGTCTACTGTCACTCTTGCTGCTTCAGCTGCCGAAGCAGCACTGGCTGAAGCCTAGAAATATACAAGCAAATGTATTGGATAGCTAATCACACTGGTCGGGCTGTTCAGCTTTCCCACGTGTTTTTTTTTTACGTTTCTCGCTACTTTCGAAATACTTCAAAATATTTTTCAACATTCGTCTAGATGAGGGAGCAAAAATTCAACGTCACAGTAGAAGAATTAAAATTAACGTTATCCAACTGCAGGAGCAGCCGATATTGACTAGCAGCTATGCTAGCCGGGGTCGCTGCAGAGAAAAGTCAGCAACAATCCTCCCCCCACACATGATCATGTTTAGGTCCACAGTGTGGACGGAGAGGAGGAGCTGTTCACAGAGGGGGAGAGTAAAGAGAGAGAGCGAGAGAGACAGAGATCAAGAGAGAGAGAGAGAGAGCGAGAGAGACGGACAGAGAGAGAGAGCGCGAGACAGAGATCAAGAGAGAGAGAGAGAGAGCAAGAGAGACGGACAGAGAGAGAGAGCGCGAGACAGAGAGAGCAAGAGAGAGAGAGAGAGAGAAAGAGAGAGAGAGCGAGACAGACAGAGAGACGGACAGAGAGAGAGAGCGAGAGACAGAGAGAGCAAGAGAGAGAGCGAGAGAGACAGAGAGAGACAGAGACAGAAAAGAGAGAGAGACAGACAGAAAAGAGAGAGCGAGAGAGACAGAGATCAAGAGAGAGAGAGAGCAAGAGAGAGAGCGAGACAGACAGAGACGGACAGAGAGAGAGAGCGAGAGACAGAGAGCAAGAGAGAGAGCGAGAGAGACAGAGACAGAAAAGAGAGACAGACAGAAAAGAGAGAGCGAGAGACAGAGATCAAGAGAGAGAGAGAGAGCAAGAGAGAGAGCGAGACAGACAGAGACGGACAGAGAGAGAGCGAGAGAGACAGAGAGAGCGAGAGAGCAAGAGAGACAGAAAAGAGAGACAGACAGAAAAGAGAGAGCGAGAGAGACAGAGAGAGCAAGAGACAGAGCGAGAGAGACAGAGACAGAAAAGAGAGACAGACAGAAAAGAGAGAGAGCGAGTAGGGCACACAGACAGAGAGAGAGAGAGAGAGACAAAGACAGAGACAGAAAAGAGAGAGACACAGAAAGAGACAAACACAGAGAAAGAGAGACAGACAGAGAGACACAGAGAGCGCGAGAGAGAGACAGAAAGAGAGAGAGCGAGAGAGCAAGAGAGAGAGACAGAGACAGAAAAGAGAGAGACACAGAGAGACAGAGACAGAAAAGACAACGAGAGAGAGCAAGAGACAGAGACAGAAAAGACAACGAGAGAGGGAGAGAGAGAGAGAGAGAGAGAGAGAGACAGACAGAGAGCAGGGCAAGGAGGTTAGGGTTTGGTCTCAGGTTGGGTTCAGGTTCGGGTTCAGGTTCGGGTTCAGGTTCGGGTTCGGGTTCGGGTTCGGGTTCAGGGAAACGCACATCGACGGGGAAACAGACTTCACTTCCCCCAGAATCTGCACGTTTAACCCTGGGAAACAACCGCCAACCGCGAGGGAAGCGCGGAGAACCAACCTGCTCCGCGTAACCGAAGCTGAGGCTTGAAAACAGCGTCCGGTAGTTTCCGTTGCCTCCGGTTCTCCCGCTTTGAACGAGAACGTTCCTCCTCGTCCTCCGCTACGGTTCTTTCGAACAGCCCGAACATCTCCTCGGCGGCCGCGGTCAGTCGCCGCTTCACCGCCGCTCTCAGCATGTGGACCTGAGACATTGACACTCGACGACGGCAACTTTTTCTCCGCGGACTCCGTCAAACACTCGCTCTGACCTGCGGCGCCACCGCCGGCCGCAATATTCCTACAAGTTAGCAGCAGGAAGAACAATCACTTCCGGTGCGATGTTTTTTCTGACTTTCAAAATAAAACTCGTGACGTTTTGCTGAGGTTACAATATAACTTGAAGGACGGTGAACCACTGACAGCTTCTGTTTGTCACTTGGTATTCAAGCCTATTTAGCAATATAAAAATATTTAATAAGCTTATGTCATTGATCCAATAGGTCCACGAAGATGCCATCGCCATAGCTCCTCAAACTGCACTGAGTCACTTATAACACTGGGGAGCTTTGTAAGGATGCTTTTCACAGACTATAGCTCAGCATTCAACACAATCATTCCACACATACTTGTCGGCAAACTCTCTGACATTAGGCCTCTGCCTTCCCACTGGATAAAGGACTTCCTCACTAACCACAAACTGTTAACCTTGCCCCCACCTCTCCTCCACCCTCACACTCAGCACCGGCTCTCCACAAGGCTGTGTGCTGACACCATTACTCTGCGGTCTATACACCTATGCCTGCACTCCAACCCATCCCACCAACACCATCATCAAATTCACGGACGACACCACTGTGGTCGGACTCATCTCAGGAGGAGACGGGTTGGCCTAAAGAGATGAGTTCCAGAAATTGACATTGTGATGTTCCGTAAACCACCTGACACTGAACACCACAGACACAATGGCACTCGTCATTGACTTCATGAGGCACAGTGCAAACCCTGCCCCACTCTACATCAGAGGGGAATGTGTGGAAAGGGTCCCACCTTCAAATTCCTGTGAACCCACATCTCTGAGGAACTTCCTGTTATCCCGACACCTCTGCCGTTGTTAAAAAGGCACAGCAGCAACTACACTTCCTGAGAGTGCTCGGGAAAAACAATCTGGGAGAAAAGCTGCTGGTGGCCTTCCACTTCCCGCTGCCTCTGCAGAACCAAGAACCTTCTCTTCAAGCCCATCGACACCACCTGTGTGACCTGTTGCCCTCTGGCTGGAGCTACAGGACCATCAAAGCACAGACCAGCAGACTCAAAGACAGTTTCTTTCCCAGGGCCATAAGCACATTTAACTCCAACAAGCACCCCTTACGTGCAATATGACAACTGTCTTTCTAGGGCAAGATCTGCTGGATCTATTACAATAATAACATCAATTCTAGTGCAATAATTGAATTTATTTATTTAACTTTAATTTTAGAATTTGTATTTTTGTCTTTCGTTGTTTGTCTGCTGAGGTTGATTTGTTTTTTTTTGTTGTTTTTTAAATTCACTAATCAGGAGTAGTGCTCCTAAATTCATTGTCTTCTGTAAAATGACAATAAAGGCATTCTATTTCTATGTCCTCTATGTCCTCTAGAGGACAGTCCAGGACAGAGCCAGCCCTCTTAACCAGCTTACTGAGCCTTTTTCTGTCCCTCTCCGTGGTTCCATCTCCCCAGCAGACCACTGCGTAGAAGACTGTTGATGCCAGCACACCGTCATAAAATATTCTTAACAGTGTCCTGCACACTCCAAAGGACCTGTCTCCTCAGCAGATGGAGACAACTTTGGCCCTCTGTGTACAGAACATCCGTGTTGTCTGTCCAGTCCAGTTCACTGTTGAGGTGAACACCCAGGCGCTTGTACACTCCAACCATCTCAATATCCAATCCCTGGATGCTCACTGGTGTACTCTGGGGCATCTTCCTGTGGTAACTATCACTATCACTATCTCCTTTGTCTCGCTGGTGTTTATGCGAAGGTGATTTAGCTCACACCAGTTGACAAAGTCCTTGATGACCTCCCTGTATTCCTGCTCATTCCCTTCTGATACAGCTGCATTATAGTCTGTTAGAAAACGTTTATTCTTTTTTTATATACTGCTCATTAATGCTAAATAGGAGGACTTCAAGTAAAGTGTTGCTGGACAAACAAGCTGTCAACGGCACACTGACTATTATTAGTCATTTTAAATGATAAGTATGATAATGATATGGTTAGGTATTTAAACATTTACCTCCTCATGTATCTGCTAATACATTTTAATAAAAGCATTCAGTTTGTCATATCAGAGTACATTCCCTAGTGCACAATGGCGCCTTTGTCATAGCATTTATCTTGATTATCTAGGAAAGGTCCCGCTCATACAAAGCACCTCTGGTCTGTTATTGTTAGACCTTTAAACCATGAATGTAAAAAAATGTATCATGCATCAGAAAAGTAAAAAAAAACAAAAACAAAACAAAAAGACAAATTCCCTCATAAACTACCATAGGTTTAGACAGTTTACACAACCTAAGTTGGAAGAGCAGCTTCTTTGGTTAAGTGTATTTAACATTGTGAGAAGGGAGACATTAAAGCACAGAAGACAATGACACATTAAGATCTAAGAATAGTCTCCAGTGTGGTCTGTGATGTAAAGAGAATAGAGATGCAGGAGTCCAGGTGACATCATGCTATCAACAAAATAAAACACATAACTAACTTATCATCAGCAACATCACAGTGAATCAAACAGCTAAAAACCCAGTTATAAATTATAAAATGCAAGTTAAAATTAAAATGATTACTTCTGCAATAAGCCAGTTTGACCTTCTTTTGAGGATGACAGTTACAATTATTTGTATTTACAAAGGTAACTTCCACCATGTCTCATGCCAGAAATTTGTCTGTATAAAATACAACAAACTGACAAAATTATGATTAAAATCAACAACTATCTGATTTAAGGGGCTGAACCGTAATGGCTGCACGAAATATAAATTAATAAATAAATAAAACTTCAGTACTTGACAGTTGTCAATGCTTGTTGGTATGAACACATTTCAGTCAGTACCAAAAAGGTCTGAGGTTCAGTACTGAGCCTCATAAGTATACAAGCACTACTAGTCCATCACTGTGTGGCCTTGGCATCAGTAGACAGTTTCTGGCGGGTTTTGATCCTCCACAATCAGCTGAGTGGCCAGCACACTTATGGTTTTTCAGCTGATGATGCCAAGTGAATCTTTTGTCACAAACACTGCAGCTGAATCGTGTCTCTCCTGTGTGGATTCTCATGTGTGCCTTCAGGTTTGTTTTACGGCCAAAAGTTTTACCACACTCAGAGCAGCTGAATGGTTTCTCTCCTGTGTGAGTTTTCATGTGTTCCTGTAGGGTGTCCTTACGACCAAATGTTCTTCCACACTCAGAGCAGCCAAACGTTTCCACTTCAACAAGCTGAGAAGACCCACCGACGCAAGCCAACTGTTTCTCCCTTGTGTGGCGTGCCATGTGTTGTTTTAGACTTACCCTGTGTGTAAATTTTTTACCACATACTAGACAACTAAATGGTTTCTCTCCAGTATGTGTTCTCGTGTGTTTTGTCAGAGTTGCCTTGTCAGCAAAGCTTCTACCGCACACAGAGCAATTGAATGGTTTCTCTCCTGAGTGAGTTCTCATGTGTCTGCTCAGATTTCCACTGTGACTAAATGTTTTCCCACACTGAGAGCAGCTGATTGATTTCTCACCATTGTGACATGTGATTACACTTACAGGGACATTATTATTTTTAAGAGTGTTTAAATTTGACTGAGATTCCCTGGTCTCTTTCTTATCATCACCATCATCACTTCTTTCAACCTTAAATTCAGGAGAGTCTTCCGCCTTCACATCAGTGCCTGGATGTAAATGTCTGTCTGGATCTGAGTTCCTGGTGGGTTCTGGTCCTCCTCAGTTCTCTCCATCAGCGTCAGTCTCCAGCTGTTCAGTGGGGCTGCTGGCTTTCTGCCTCTTCCTTCTCCTTCCTGGTGATGAAGCTGAAGCTGTGTACATACCACAACACCAACATTTTTTTTTGATGATGACATACCAGATCTTCTCTTCACACAAACACTGCAGCTGTATCGTTTCTGCCCTGTGTGACGCGCCATGTGTTGTGTCATATTTGTTTTATGTGCAAATCTCTTACCACAAACTGAGCAACTAAGTGGTTTCTCTCCAGTGTGAATTCTCATGTGCAATTTCAGATGTGTCTTCCGGCCAAATCTTTTCCAACAAACAGAGCAGATAAATGGTTTCTCAGTAGTATTACATCTCACATCACTTACAGGGAATTCAATATTTTTTAGAAATTTTAAATCTGACTGAGGTTCCCTCATCCCCTTCCAAGCATCATTACTGATTTTAATCATGCATTTATAAGAGTCTTCAGTTTGGTCATCAGTATCTGGTTTTACATGACTTTCTCGATTTGTCTTGGATAGTTCTGATCGTCTGTAAATGTTATTGTGAGTGTTGGTTAATTTTGTGTCACTGACATTGGAATTGAATTGTCTCTGCCATGCGTGGATCCTCATGTGACTCCAAATGCTTCCTCTAAACTTAAAACGTTTTTTACAAACTGAACAGCTGAAATGCTTTTCTCCTGTATGAAGACTTGTGTGACTAACTAAGGTTTTCCTTAGAGGAAGTCTTTCACCACAAAAGGAGCAGCTAAATGGTTTCTCTCCTGTATGAATTCTCGTGCAACTTTTCAGATAGTCCTCGAGACCACATTTTTTACCACATTCAGAGAAGGTAAATGATTTCTCCCCAGTATTATGTCTAATATCACTTACAGCGATTTTATTATTTTTCTGAGAGTTTAAACCTGACTGAAGTTTCCTGTTCTTCCTAGAATCATCATCATCTTCACTCTCAGGTACAGAAGAGTCTCGAGTCATGTCATCAGTGCTTGGTTGTAAATGTACATCTGGATCTGAGTTCCTGGCTGGTCCTGGTCCTCCACAGTCCTCTCCATCAGCCTCTGTCTCCATCTGCTCAGTGGAGCTGCTGGCCGGAGGCTCTACCTCTCTGTTCTCCTCAGTCTGACTCTGATGAGGCTGCGAGGACCAAAGACAAACACACTTATGAGTTTTGAGCTGATGTTGCCAAGTGAATCTTTTATGACAAACACTGCAGCTGAACGGTTTCTCTCCAGTGTGGATTCTCATATGTGCCTTCAGATTTACGTTGCGGCCAAATGTTTTGCCGCACTCAGAGCAGCTGCGTGATTTCACTTCATTCAGCTGACTTGAATCATCAACGCACCGATGTGTTTTGACCTGTGTAGACCAAGTGAATCTTTTGTCACAAATACTGCAACTGTATCGTTTCTCTCCTGTGTGGATGGCCATGTGTTGCGTCATATTTGCCCTGTATGTAAATCTTTTACGACAAACTGAGCAACTGAATGGTTTCTCTCCGGTGTGAATTTTCAAGTGTCTCTTCAAACCTCCCTTGCAGCCAAACATTTTCCCACACTCAGAGCAGCTGAATGATTTCTTGTAGATAATACACTTCATAACACTTACAGGAACTTCATTATTTTTCACAGAATTTAAACCTGACTGAGGTTCTCTATTCACCGTCCAATCATCATCACAATTTACATTCACAGGTTCAGAAGAGTCTGAAGTTTTGTTGTCACAAACAGGTTTACGTCTCTTAGCCCTGACAAACACAGAGTTCCTGGCTTGTTCTGGTCCTCCACAATCCTCTCCGTCAGCCTCAGTCTCCATCTGTTCAGTGGAGCTGCTGGCTGGGGTCTGGCTTTGTTGAAGCAGTGAGGTCTGAGGTTTCTCTTCATCATCGTCTTCACTCTTCACAGGGACAGGACTGAATGGGAACTCCTCCAGCCCTTGAAGCTGCTCTCCCTCCTGACTGGTCCAGAGCTCCTCCTGTTCCTCTTTACTGTGTGGGGGCTCTGGTGGGTCCTCCTGGTCCAGACTGGGGCTCCACTCCTGCTTCTCTTCTTTAACAACAATCACTTTTTGGATGCCTGGAGGTAAAGCTGATAGACATACATCCATTAATATTAAACTATTTGAAATAACAGTATTTGTTGTCAGAAATGTTCAGGTACATTTTAATAAAAAACATTCACAGAGGTTTTTTGTATTTATGACTCAAAATAACGTCACATTATCTCATAATTCTAACTCATGTCTTTTGTTTTGCTGTTGTAGTGTCATGTTTTTTATTTATTACATTCTTCTTTTACATCTTAATTTCTCCTGTATAAAATTTAATGTGCAATATCAATGTATACTAAACTGTTTAATATTAGTATTTCCTATGTGCAATAATGTGACTTTAACCATTGAATTTACTCATTTATTTTACTTTTGCATTTATTTTACTTATTTTCTTAATTACTTATGTTTAGTTTTTTTGTTTGTTTGTTTTGTTGGCTGAATTAATAACTGTCACTGGCGCATTTTACCAGCTGTAGCTAGCTAAGATGATCTAATGCTAAAACTTCGTGAGTTAGTTGAAAACGTTTTTCTCCAGTTGACTTTTTAATGTTTTCAGCTGACCAATTTTAAAACGACAAACCTTTAAATGGGTCCTAAATATAAACTCAATGGCTACTTACATAGTATCGCACTACCAGACTGAGGCTAAAGCTAACAAATCCCAGATTACAAGTCAGCATCAACACCAGCTGCTGGAATGTCCCATAGAAAAGCTCTCTGAAGCAGCTCGTTAACTTCTCCTCCTCCATTAAAAGAACAGCACACAGCTGCTTCAATGAGCTTTTCTATCGCCACCCACTGGATGAGACAGTCCTGAACGGGACTACATCCACACTAGTGGATGATCCGTGTAAAACACATGGAAATAAAAAACAGTATTGTTCTTGTATTGCAGTGTAGAGCTTGTTAGTCCTAGTGTTAATCAGCTTTGCAAACACAACGCTATCTAATGCTAATTTAGCTGGAGTTGTCAAATTAAATGAAGACCAGGACAAAGCTGCTAATGTAGCCTAAAGTCTGACGGCACCCACCAGTGATAATCCACATTCAACGTTAAGGCTCATCATGTCCGTGGACCAACCTGAAACCTCTGACCAGATCGGCTAGCTGCAGCTAACAGCTGTCGTTAGCTGCTAGCTGTTAGCTGCAACTGAAATAAAACAAACCTGCTCTTCTCAGCGTCATTTCAGGTTTTCCTGAATCTGCATCCAGCAGTTTAACGTGTCGGTCCATCTCTGATCTGTTTACAAAACAGATCTCTGCCTTTTTTTTCTGCAGTTATTTGGATTCAGCTAACGGTTTACTCTGCTAACCGAGCTCGCTAAAACATGAACTATCACTTCCGGACGGGTTTCAAAATAAAACAACAATAACCTACTCGTAAAATTGATTACACCACCTGATACATCTGAGGACGTCACCTGGGACTCTAAGAGACTCTGAGAGACATTTTTCTCTATTTTTTAATATTTTATAAGCCCATGATTATTAATTGAAAAAAGAATAATCAGATTAATGGACAATGAAAATAACTGTTAGTTGCAGCCCTGGACATGTTAAAAGTGTGAATGGAATAAGCAGACTCATATTGTAAATACTGTGCACTAATGATCCATGAAATAGGGATAGCTGATAAAATGTTAAGCCACAATTACTTCTGCAAGAAGTCATTTTCACCTGCTGGAAAAGAAGAAAGGAAAAAATGTTGACAAAATAAAGTCATTAGATACCCTGAATATTTTATTATTCTGAATATATTACAGTGTAATGGAAGATACAGACAGGTAACAAATTAAAGGAGAAACCAACATAAAGTGTCCGTCAGGTGTTGGGCCACCATCGGCCTCCAGAACAGCTTCAGTGGTTCTCCAAGACTCTGGACTCTACTGGAGGGATGAACACCATCCTTCCTAAACATAGTGGTGGAGAGCGCTGTCTAACGCGTGGGTCCAAAACCTCCCACAGGTGTTCAGCTGGGTTGAGATCTGCTGCCTGTGAAGGCCACAGCACTTGAGTCACATCGTTTTCATACCGATCAAACCGCTCGGTGACCCCCTGCTGCCCTGTGGATGGAGGCATTGTCATCCTGTTTCTCTGCTCATTTTTCCTTTAATTTGTCACCATTTGTATCTTCTACAGATAAATAAATAATCATATTACAAGTGCTACAGTCTGACTTTAATTCCTTTACTCATGGGCAGACAAACTTTTTAGACTGAATGGCATTTCACAGTTTTTTTATTTAGTTTAATTCATTGCTGCTGTGCAATTTTATAAGACACGTTGATAGGCTGGGTTTAAAGTAACAAGACCAGGTCAAAACCTAGTATGTGGCTGGACATTTATCTGTTTGCTTCTCTCCTTCTCTCTGTGCTCACATATACAGTAATTTAATTCAGCTGAATTCCCAATAAAGCTGTTCTCCTTTAAATGTTTTTTCTGTTTCTGTTGTCAGACAACGTAAAATGATCTCTCAGAGAGAAAGTTAGAAGCTCATCTATCTCTGTGTCAGCCGCTCTGTGGTCAGTTGAATGAGTCGCATAGAGACATGTGCCTGCAGAAGGAAAGCCTGACCTCACGTGCGCAGGTCAATACTGGCAACTCTCTTCTGCGGAAAGTAGCTAAGGTTTGACCAGAAAGTTGCTAGATTTGTCGCTGGGTGCTTTGGTGAAGAAAAGTTACTAAAGGGTCGGAAAAGTCAGTAAATCTAGCGACAAAGGCGCTAAGTTGGCAACGCTGCCTGTAAATGCCCCCTGATGATGTAATAGAAACTTTTTGCACTCTTTCATCTTGAAAATGCAACGACCAATGGGGGAACTCCAAATCTCTGCTGGCCGACCAATGGTGTAACCCCATCACTCAGTCACAGACCTTCACTTGTACTGGCCTCACATTTACAGTCAAGCCAAAATTACATCTCCAGAGTGGTGTGCTGTTTCTGCTGATTGTTGGAGGAATCACAAACTGAGAGGGGGGCGTGGATGTGTGATGCAGGAGCTGCTCAGTGACTTTCCCAGGCCAGAGAAAAATGGAGAGCGACACAGAATCAAAGGCACCTGTGCTACAGGGCTCTTTGGAGGTGGAGGTCTTTTCCCCTCCAGAATCTCCTGAAACAGACATTAGTGTGGCGGAGGACCACGGTGGTCCCGAGGCGGATCAGTTCGAGCTATTGGCTCCAGACCCAGTAAGGCCCAAAGCGGGAGCCCTCTCTCTCAAATGTACATGGTAGTGTGTTGCTATTGAGGGACTTGCTGAGGGTCCGAGGGGTAAGACTGCAGTCAGGTGGAGCTGCTACAGCCGTCAGCGTTGGCCTCGAGAGGTTCACCATGATTTAAAATAGTAGATGCCGTGTTGAGTCATTTTCAACCCATGAAATGCTGATTTTTATAACTTTGGTAACAGCTCAAACATGTTTAAGAGTACAGTACTTCTTTATACTAAGAAATGATCATGTGTCGTACTAACTTAGAAACAAAGACAAAACAAACAGCTGTTCACATAAACCTGATTATTGCATGAATCATGTCAAACTCTTGTCTCTGAGTCTGAGCCAAAGGCAACACAGGAATCTACATGCTGATCTTTATCAAACGTGTTTTCTGACGTAGAATTATACTTTAACTGGTGTGAAAGCAGCTACCTTGACCCCCCAAAAATGTTAAAATTGATTGAGTATAAATCGTTGGTTGAGCAAGGCTCACCGGAAGCTCTTTTGGCCATTGTGGCTAGCTTTACTTGGCCAGTGTGTTTAGCTTTGTTAGCTGAATCCCGATCTTTTCTTTAGAAAGCGGCCTTATTATCCAACAGCAATGAACCATCAGAGCCCCTGCATGTCAGAATAAACCTGTCTGAATGGACTTTGTGCTGAAGATAGTCCTGAGTACAACACGAGGTCCTCAGTTGTGAGTCTTATTTTGAAACCTGTACCCGGAAGTTATAGCAGGTGGTTTGACGGTGATAGGGGTTAGCAGATTAAACCGTTAGCTGAATCTGAATAACGTCAGACAAACCGTCAGAGTTCCGTTTTGTAAACAGATCAGAGATGGACCGACACCGGAATCTACCGGATGTGGTTTTAAAGAGAAGAGCAGGTCTGTTTTATTCCTGCTACTGAAAACAGGCTGACTGTTGTGCTAATGTTGCTAGCTAATGTTAGCTGGTTTTGGTCAGGTGATTCTGTCTCCTGGACATTTAGAGCTTTCACTTTGTCTCATGGTTAATTATTCAGTGTGGTATGTTTTGTTTAACTTGGTAGCTGTGTGTTTTATTCATGAGGTGATTCACGTTTCCTGTGTTGGGACATAAAACTGAACTGTGAAAGATACCTGACAGTGAATTAATACCAGCTGTAACAGAGAACAGCTAAGCTAACGCTAACTCTCCTATATGCATTAAGAGCTGAAACTCAGACCTGTGGCCTGGATCACCGAGCTAACGTTAATTAGCAGATTAGTATCTATCTTTATGCTTTATTCAGGTTTTCTGTTATGAAGAAGCTAGCAGACCTTTGACCTCACTGTCCACGTGGTAACCGAGTGACATCACCATGGTAACCGTGTTACATCCCCATGCTAATCGGGTCACATCACCATGGTGACCTGTTTAAAAAAACATACAGTTAAAATCTTATTCATGTGCACCTGAAACAATTAGTTAATTAGTTGATTAACAAAAAGAATTGGCAACTGTTTTGATAATCAATTAATCGTTTTGAGTACATTTAAAAAAAAATGTCAAAATTCTCTAATTTCATTTTCTTAAATGTAAATATTTTCTTGATAGAGTGACTGAATCTCTTTGGGGTTTTGGACTGTTGGTCGGACAAAACAAGACATCTGAAGACGTCACCTCCGACTCTAGGAACTTGTGATGGGCATTTTTTTCACTGTTTACAATAAGCCATCAATAAAAAACAAACAAAAAAACAAAACAAAACAGCAGATTAGTCAATAATAAAAACTGTTGCTCATTGCAACTCTAATTTGCTCCTTCTTATCATATAATATATTTATTTTATATTTATTTCAAATATTTTTTTTTCCTAACTGTTGGTCAGATAAAATAAGACATTTAAAAACATCACTTTTAGCTCTGGGGAGTTGTGATGGGCATTTGTCATTACATTTTTTACATTTCACAGACTAAACAAGTGATAAAGAAAATAAATGTTAGTTGTATTTCATGATACACAATTTGGATCCGTACATAAATATTGCTTTTCTCTTAAATGATCATTTAGATGGGACTATTTTGTGACAGACCTCCATTCGAGATTCAAGGTCAAGTGTAATTTTCATTATACAATACAAGGTTGCACAATATAGCGTAGATTGTAGCGCCCTCTGTGCTACAAAGAGAGACGTTATATGAATAAGACATTAAAAATACAATAAATCTAAAAAGGGTGACAATTAAACAGAGCGGTAAGTGGATTAGAAAAACACATGGTTGTTTGACAGGAAACCTCCAACTGCAAACAGTCAATTTGTATCTCCAAGTTTAATTATTTCTCAGAGCCTAGAAAAGCTGGGTTTGTGCACATGATGTTAAACCCACAGTGAGAGAAGTGTCCGCCTTTCAACAATCATGTCCACAAAACTGATTAAACAGCAGTGAAACAAAAAACACAAAAATCAGAGGAGGCACAGAGGAGCAAGGCCTCAGATTGTCCTGATATGACTGTTCCACAATATATTTTACATTTTTAAAATCAAAGACAATAAAATTGCCTCCATGTTGAACTAGTCCTAGTTTTATTTGTCTAAGTCCTGTGGTTTTGGATCCAGATATAGTCTCATATGGTCTGTCAGGAAAAGAGTAAATCCCCTTTTTCTGTTTTCAGAAAAACATAGTTTTAAAAAACTGAATCAAATCTTTACTCCAATAAATATCATACTGAGCCGTTTGACGTATTTAAGTTCCACCAGAGGACCAGACAGGAAAGTTTCCCGTAAGTATTTTAGGGGCCCTTCAAGTGATTGTGCTTGTCCTTTAGGAGGTTCCTTTAGGTAGTTCCTGTTGTCCTTTCTAAATGTGGTTCTAGTAGTTCATTAGGAGGTTGTAGTGGTCCTTTAGTGTTTGTCATTATTTAGGAGGTCTTATGGGTCTTTTAGGTGGTTCAGTTAGTCCTTTACACGAAAGAAGGGGTTGCTTAGGTGGTTCTGTTTTTCTTGTAGGACTACTGAGCAAAGGGTTTTGATTTCAGTCAATGTTTCCTGATGTTTTGTGTTTACTTTTCTCTGTAGACTTCCAGCAGCTGTTGGTGAGTAAAGACAAGGTTCTCCCTGAGCAGTGGAGCTCCAGTCTGGCGCAGGAGGTCCAAACTCAGCCCCCATACATTAAGGAGGAACAGGAGGAACTCTGGACCAGTCAGGGGGGAGAGCAGCTTCAAGGACTGGAGGGGGCCGATATCGCCAAGTTTCCATTCACTCCTGTCCCAGTGAAGAGTGAAGAGGATGAAGGCTCAGGTAGGAACAGCATGGATGTGTTTATTTAACAAATTTTAGAGCAAAAGAGGGGAACAATTTGCAAAAGTCAATAAAATAAAAGTTCAAGAGGACCTGGTTCATTTGAAGAGTATAAAACGCTCATGAAATGACGACTAAGCAGTCATGACGTTGTTAGCAAAAGCTAAACTTCAGAGAATCCCCTTTGTGGGATTTCACTTTCATTTGTCACCCATCTGTACATCCTTTAGGGAACCCAAATGAGATTCAAGAGAGGCATTAGGTGTTTTTTGTCTTCTTTTAGGAGGTTCTAGTTGATCTTTATTTGGGTGTTTGTGAACAATGAGAGGATTTAAGCAGTCCCTTGGGTGGATATAGTGGTCCTTCAGGATGTTCTAGGGGTCCTTTAAAGGATGTTTGTCAGTCATTAAGCAGGTATTTGGGGTTCCTACGGTGGTTTTAGTGGTCCCTTAGAACCTTCTTCATTTTTCCATCCTTTAGGTGGTACTTGTGGTCATTAAGGAAGTTTTAGGGGTCCTTTAGGTAGTTCTAATTTTCCTGTTGTTCCTGTTGTTCCTGTTGTTCCTGTCAGTTCATGAGGAGATTCATGAGGTTCTTGTAGTCCTTTAGATGGTTCTGCTATGTTTTAGAAAGTTCTGCGGTTCCTTTATGTGGTTCTAGTTGTGCTTTAGGAGGTTGTGGTGGTCATGTTGAAGGTTCTAGCAGACCTTATGCAGATTTTATATGGTTGACCCTCTATGGGAGATTTTGTAGTGACGTGTTAGAAGGCGCTCTCCAGCACCATCACAACATCAAATGAGGCGAAAAAGGCAAAAAGACTGAAACACAATTGACCACTTTGAATTGTCTGTGTGTGTATTTATTCTTCCCTGCAGATGTCCAGCAGCTGTTGGTGAGGAAAGAAGAGGTTCCCCCTGAGCACCAGGAGTGGAACCCCAGTCTGGACCAGGAGGACCCACCAGAGTCCCCACACATTAAAGAGGAACAGGAGGAGCTCTGGACCAGTCAGTCAGAATCAGTCTGTAACTTAAATCCAGATAGACATTTACAACTGGATACTGAGAACAGGGTGTCAGACTCTTCAGAATTTAAGTCTGAAGTCAGTGAAGTTGATTGGACAGAGACCGGGGAACCTCAATCAGTTTTAAACTCCCTGAAAATTATTGAAGTCCCTGCAAGTGATGTCAGATGTAATACAGGCAAGAAAACATATAGCTGCTCTGAGTGTGGAAGAATATTTGGCCGCAGCCCACACCTGAAGATACACATGAGGACTCATACAGGAGAGAAACCATTCAGCTGCCCATTTTGTGGTAAAAGTTTTACTCAAAAGGTAAATCTGACATATCACATGTCCGTCCACACAGGGGAGAAACGATTCAGCTGCCGTTTTTGTAATGAAAGATTCACTTGGTATACACAGCTCAAAAGCCACCAGTGTGTTTGTGAGTCCTCACAGCTTCATCAGAGCAAGGCTGAGGAGAACAGTGAGGCAGAGCCTGGTGAGAAATCATTCAGCTGCTCTGAGTGTGGGAAAATATTCAGCCGCAAGGACAATCTGAACATTCACATGAGAATCCACACAGGAGAGAGACCGTTCAGTTGCACAGTTTGTGGTAAAAGTTTTAAACATGGAGGTCATCTGACACAACACATGGCTGTCCACACCAAGGAGAACAGATTCAGTTGCAATATTTGTGACAAAAGATTCACTTGGCTTTATCAGCTCAAAAGACACAAGTGTGGTGGTGGGTCCTCACAGCTTCATGAACTCTGGACCAGTCAGGAGGGAGAGCAGTTTCAAGGGGTGGAGGAGGCCGATCTCACCAAGTTCTTATTCACTCCTGTCCCTGTGAAGACTGAGGATGATGGAGAGAAACCTCAGTCCTCACAGCTTCATCAAAGCCAGACTGAGAACAGAGATTCTGTGGGAGGAGAGGGCTGTGTAGGATCAGAACCAGCAAGGAACTCAGATCCAGATACACATTTACGGCCACATACTGATGACAAGACTGAAAACTTTTCTGAATTTAAGTTTAAAGTCTTTGATGATGATTGGAAGGGAACTAGTGAACCTGAGTCAGGTTTAAACTGTGTTAAAATGTATGCAGATTGCAACAATGTCAAGAAATCCTTCAGCTGCTCTGAATGTGGGAAAATATTTGGCCGCAAGGAACATCTGCAGACACATGTTAGAATTCACACAGGCGAGAGACCATTTAGCTGCTCTGATTGTGGTAAAACATTCGGCTGCAAAAGGTCACTGCTGGGCCACATGACAAGTCACACCGGAGAGAAACCATTCAGCTGCTCTCAGTGTGGGAAAAGATTTGGCCGCATGGTAAATCTGAAGACACATGAGAGACTTCACACAGGGGAGAGACCATTTAGTTGCCCATTTTGTGGCAAAGGTTTCACACAAAAAGTGCACATGACTCAACACATGGCCGTGCACACAGGAGAGAAACAGTTCAGCTGCAGCATTTGCGACAAAAAATTCACTTGGCTGTCGGGTTTCAGACGACACAAGTGTGGCAGTGAGCAGTCAGAGCTCGATGAAACTGAGGAGAACTCAGAGGTAGAACCAGGTGATAAACCATTTCGCTGCCGTGAGTGTGGTAACAGATTTAATCACAAACACAACCTGAAAGCCCACATAAGAATTCACACAGGAGAGAAACCATTCAGCTGCTCTGTATGTGGTAAAGGCTTTATTGCAAGTGGAGCTCTCAAGAAACACCTGAGAACTCATTCAGGAGAGAAGCCGTTCAGCTGCCCAGTTTGTGGCATAAGATTTACACAAGGAGGAAATCTGAAACGACACATGGCACAGCACAGCGGAGAAACACGAGAGAAACCATTTAGCTGCTCAGTTTGTGGTAAAAGCTTTACACAAGTGTCAAATATGAAACGACACATGGCACAACACACTACGACTGAAACAAGTCAGTCGCAGGAAGCAGAAAGTGAATATGTGATCAGTCCAGACCTTAGAGAGCATCAGCAGGACGAAACCAAGAGTCTGCTGATGACTGAAGCTCGCAGACTTCATACAGTCACTGACTGCAAACCATCTGACAACTGATAGTAGATATAATTTCATATATTTTATTGTGTCAGAGCTTTAAATTTATTTTAACTTGGTTAAATAATAAGACACATACACTAAAAAGTGACGGCAGTTCTTTGCATACCTGGCTATTCACTGCAGTGGGCCTGATTGTCCGACTGGCTGTTTTGGAAAGTTAGACTGTTTTTACTTTGCTGTAGCCAAAGTTGGGCCAACTCTGGCCACATGGCCCTTACAGTGATGGGAGGTGAAACGTGTGGAGCAAGAGGGCAACTGTTAGCTCTTTTCCACTAGAGGAACTTAATGTCCTGTAACCTGGAGCTTCAGATATTAAGACAAACATCACCATTTCTATGTTCTGTCTGGGAGGAGAGTGCAGTTGTGGTGGAGACAACAGTCGAGCAAGAGGCACTGACAGTAGGGCCGCACATCACAATTATTTTCATTATTGATTCTTCTACAGATGGTTTAATTGATTCCATGTTTGGTTTTTAAAATGTTAGAAAACATTGAATAGCGCCATCAGACATTCCCAGCGTCAAAGGTGAATTCTTAAAATGTCTTGTTTTGTTCAGTAAACAGACCAAAACCTAAAGATAACAAAAGAAAAATGGAAAATATTCCAATCTGTGAAGCTGGAATTAGAATATTTCTGCCGTTAAAAAATTACTTAAATGACTAATCAGTTAATAAAATAGTTCATGATGATTTTACTGACAATCAGCTAATTGATTAATCAACTAATCGTTGCAGCTCTAATTTCTTCTTTCCATGTGTGACGACTTTTAACCATCAGTATGATTAAATGAGTGGTTTTCCAGATGCAGTAGTAGTCTGACAGAATGGATCAGAAAGTGAAGGAGCCTGACTCCAGACCGACTCTAGAACCGACTGAGTCCTTCAGGACCTGTCGGCTTCTGGTCTCACTGCTCCATAAAAACAACCCACTTCTCCATTTTCTCCTAAGTCAGAAGACGAGGAAGCCAGTCTGCAGGAGGAAAACTCCCCTATGAAGTGGAAAACGTAGCTCACTACTTGAACTCTTACATGATCCCAACACAACCTGAATGTTACTGGTAACTGCAGATAAACTGATCACTTAGTTCCTAACATTGCAGCCAATCGGCAAATTACACAGAAAAAATAGCGAGGCAGGAAAACACCTGTTGGATATTCTGAATCTGAGTATCACCTGTATACTGAGACATACTTCCTTCCTGCAGTGTGAATCTAAACACATGTACTGTGTTATTAATTGTGGTGTTGCAAATGAGCAGTTTTGTTTCTTCCTCAGAGAGTACCTGAACTTCCTAATCGTATCTGAATGCTTTTAAATCCCTTATCAAACCTTTAAGTTGATTGTTTGGTGGAATGAGGACATCTCTTTGTAAAAAAAATCAGAACTGTTTATGTTTCCCTAAACCACGGAGACTGTACTGAGCTGAAAGGGTGTTGGGTTTTCATTTTTTTAATCATATTTTTTTCATATTTAGTCTCTTTTGTGTGACGTTCATTACCACCGTCCTCCCCCAGTTTTTATTTTGCTCTGAGCAGAAACAGCTTTAACATGATATTTAGACAGGGACTTTGTTTAGGGAACCCGCCCACTAATATCACATTTGGCAGTAGTTTGGTTGACCTGGGTGAAGTGTCTCGACTCTGTGGAAGCTTTAAGTGAAGGCAAGCGCCCACGTTCAGTCAGTCCTGTTTACAGCTGTGTCTCTGAGTGTTTGGTTATGTCAGCAGTTTATGTTCTTTGCAGATGTCTGTAGTTTGAGAAAGAGGGCAGAGATCTGAGAGAAATCGGGAATCAAAGATTTTCCCTAAGCAGAGCACAAAGCAGTGAGGGGTTGAGAGGAAAAGAGCAGAACTGGAGACAGTAACAGTTGGTGAAGTTCCTGTAGTGAAAACATCCTTTTTGCTTTACGCATACTGATGCCTTAGGACTCTGCTGTCATCTGAGGGTCTCAGACTTCTCGCAATCACTGACTTAGAACCATTTGACAAAAAATATTACACATCAGGACTTTATTTATAGATCAAGGCGTTGATGTTGCTGTATTTCTAGATCAAGTCAATAAAAGTCAAATAAACTACAGGGTGTGTGTTCATGGTAACGAAGGAACATGTCACCCAGGGCAACAATGTGGCTGAGTGTCCGCTGGACACTGTTTTATCTGAATGTCAATGAATTTCTGAAATTAGTTGGGAGAAAATCTGATTGTGCTCCTGACTGTTAATTTATGTCCTACTCTGCTTCAATTAACTCAAATCTCTTTTGCTCTTTATTGCACACAGCTGTTGTTTTTTTGGAGCAGAGTTTGACTTTGTCATCGGATTAGATTTCAATTACGCGTTTAATGTTTTGGTTTTTTTTGCTGCTCTTTCACATTTTAGGATCTCATGAACATACATTTAATATTTGCCTTGTAATTAACAAAATTTACATTACCTGAAAATTTTGAGAAACATCCTTAATGATCGAACTTTCCAATGTTTTATCTACCAAGATGTGCTTTTAAATATGTTTCAAAAAACTAAAAGTTATTTCTTGTTAATTTTGCATGAAAAGTTAATTTTAATTTCAAAGTTTATTTAAAAGTATACATTTTTTATTATTACTCTGATCATTAACTGTTGACAGTTTTATCTACATTTATATGTCACAGAGCTACATGAAAAAGTTTCTGAATTGTGAAGGACCAATTGAATACATTTCTCTGAGTTTGGTTTCAGTGGAAGAAATTGTTCATGTGTTTGTGTTTTTCATTATTGTTCTGATTGAAGGTTTTTGGTCATTAAAGTTACGTTAAAAGGTTATGTGTGAAGACTGTTATTTTATCTCAGCTATCGAGGTAAGATCTTCTCCAGCTGCTCCAAAGTTGGAAGTGGGATTTTTGTACTTTTGATGGAGCTAAACTAACAGTTTCCTCCCTGCTTACAGTGTTTGTGCTGAGCTAGACGTACATCCATTCCATAAATTAATATCATATGATTGAGGGGGAAAATACAAGAAGGAGAAAAATGGTATACACATGAATGTAGATTTATCCAGTTTAAACACAAACCAGATGTCGACAGGCAAGGCCACGCTTTTTTTGCATATTAACTTTGTATCCTGTTATTACATTGTAGGCAGTAAAAAATCCTTAAAAGCAGGGAGGGAGGAATTTAAATCCAACACAAGTACTAATATAGCATTTCCTTACATGTCTGCATATAAGGAGGCAACATAGACATATAAGGCCAAAAGTTCACTTTTGATGTCGAGTGAGACACCCCAAACTGGATCTTTGATGGGTTTTAGATTATACACAAAATTAAGGAACCTCCTAAATTTGTCAGAGTAGTAGTGGTTTTTAATAAATCCTGTCTGGTCTGCTTTAACTAAGCCAGGAATTTCTTTCTCTAGTTTATAACCTTTGTTCAATTCTTATATTCAGATGATAGATGTAAAGTTGGTCTGTATGGTTAATATATATCCGGGTGAGTCTTGAATGATGCGTTTGTGATGTAATAGTTTGAAATGTGTCAAGCCACTATTTATGAAATGGCGCTTAAGTCTTTCCAACCTTTCCTTCAGGAAGTCCTAAGGGTCCTTTGGAAGGTTTCAGTGGATATTAGGATGGTCTTTGGGTTCTTTAAGAAATTCTGCCGATCACTGAGGAAGTAGGTAGGGCTCCTTTGGGTAGGGGTTTGGGCAGGGATCTGTGGTGATAGAGGTTATTGAGAATGGTTAGGTTTCAAAGAACCTTAATGTTGTTGTAGTGGTGATTGAAGAAGGGTTGTATAGAAGAATCTAGTGTATATACCATACCATATAAGAAGTTTTAGTGATCACTGATAGAGTTTCATGGGTCTTATGCAGGTTCAAAGAATTGTATGGGCCCTTCCAGTAGTTATAGGGATCCTTTCAGATGTTCTAACATCATTAACTAGATTCTAGTTATCTTTCAAATAGTCGCAGTGGTTCTTTAAAAGGTTCTGGTAGTCCTGTAGGAGGTTGGAGTACTCAAAGAGTTCCAGGGATCCTTTGTGGGGTTCCAGTGTTCACTGAAGGGGTTCTAAGACCATGTTGCCTAGAAAGATGTTTCAGCATATTGCTGTTGTTTCCACCCTTACTTCAAATTACCATTTTACAGACATTACAACCAGCACTGCTGTCATATTTCTTCATGAAATGAAGCCACGCTCTAGAGGGTGTAAATGGTTTCTCTCCCATATGAGTTCTCAAGTGAGCCTGCAGATTTTCTTTTCAGTCAAATATTTCCCACATTGCGAGAAGCTAAATGATTTTGTGATCTTCATCCAATCATGATAACTGTCTTTGATCTCTGGTTCAGAAGAGTCTGAAGGCTGGTCATCAGCATCTGGTTGTAGATGTATGTGTGGAGCTGAGTTCCTGGTGGGTTCTGGTCCTCCTCAGTCCTCTCCATCAGCTTCAGTCTCCTTCTGTTCAGTGGGGCTGCTGGCTGGAGTCTGGCTTTGATGAAGCTGTGAGGTCTGAGGTTTCTCTTCATCATTGTCTTCAGTCTTCACAGGGAATGACCCCCCAGACATAAGTGGATGTCAAAGATTTGCTCCGACTATAAATGGTTAGTCATAGGTGTTGACTTCAGTATTCACATCAACAATCCTTCTTCTATGATCACAGTCCATTTCACTGACCTGGTTTCTGAGCTCACCAACCAAAGTCGGGTCCAGAACCCAGTAGATCTCCTCCGCAAAAGCCATCAGTCTGCGTCTCACCAAGACCCACAACTCACTCATTTTGGACATTTTAAACCTGAAAACACTAACTGTGACGGTCTATCAAAAGCCCAAAGGGTCCCAATTCCTCTTAATTTCTCCGGTGTTTGAAGAAAATGCTGTTTATAACCAGGCGGTTTGTTAAAGAGGTACTGCACACTTCAACATGTTATGTTTTTTGAGCTGTACAGTAAATTATATGACTGTATATGTCATTATATGACTGTATATGTATGTGTATGAAACACATCAATGCTGGTGTTGATAGGAACACAATTCATTGGCATGATCAAAGTCTTATATGCAAATCCCTCGGCAATGGTCTGCACGGGCAGTATTTGCTCTTCCCAATTACTGGTCTCTAGGGGTATTTGCCAGGGCTGCCCTGTTTCACCACTACTTTTTGCCCTCTCCCTCAAACCACTGTCTCAACAAGTCAGAAGACATCCGTCAGTGCTTCCTATCAGTTTTTGTAATACAGACCACTGGATATAATTGTATGCCGATGATATCCTTCTTTATGTAGGTAATGCAAGTTCGTCAATACCAATTCTGCTCTCTTCTTTTCAGTCGTTCAGTTTGCTATCTGGATATAAAATAAGATGGACTAAGTCATGACGCCTTTAATCTCAGATGGATCTCATAGCATATCCTTCTACGCCTTCCATTGCAATGCTAACTTTGCAAGGTATATACAGCAGTATTTAGAAAGACCTTGAACACTGGTCCGACCTCCCAACTTCACTCCAGGCCCGTATATCGATAGCTAAAATAGATGTTTTCCCTCGCATTAAAGAAACAGGGAGGACTGGCTCTTGCAAATTTTAAGATGTGCTTTTGGTCCTTTTTCTACGTGGTTCAATCCTAACTCCTCTGTTTCTTGGAGACCAATCAAAGAGAATCTCTTGTTGCCTAACAGACTGAAAGACCTAGTGTATTTCAACATACCACTGAATAAAACAAATTACATCTAGGCCCCGTTATTTCATATCTACTTACAACTGCCATACTCTAATGAAGCATGTGCCTGGAGATTTTAAATGTCACAACCACTAACCTATATTCAATATTTTTTCACTCCTTACTGGCAACATACCTTGAAGAATAGGGGAGTTATTGTTTTAAGAGACCAGTATGATGAAAATGGTTTGTGCGCATTTAATGATTTACAAGCTGAATATGGTCTACCCGGATGATCTTTTTTCTTCTCCTTGCAGTGAAGATCTGCTGTGTGGGAATACAGTGTCCCTTTACACACCCTCTTCATAAATTATTAGCCTCAGCTACAAACTGCTCTCTCATTCTTTGTTTCACATGGAGATCTACCTCCAACTGCTGGATGGAGGAGTGGTCACTGAAGCGACCTGTCATAAAATAAAATATACTCAGAAACATAAGGACATAAGGACAGACAACTGACCAAGTGAGTTTTTATATCAAAACAGGCAAAATACAAATTAGAAAACAACCAAAACAAAGTCCAGCTGTTCTAAGTAGACACATGTTGATTTACAGGACAAAAGTGACTTTTAGATCAAAACTTTGGGTACAGGAGTGTATGAGCGTATGCATCAACACATGTTGAAAAATGTTTAACCAAATATAATAATCTGCCAAGTCTGCTGTCACAAATGTTTAATAATTTCTAAATAAACAGAATTTGTTTGATTCCTCACAACATGGCAATTGAAACATTTTGGGAAGAGTAGAATAGAAGATTAGAATAGAAGAAGAGAATAGAATTGAATAAAATGCCCTCTTAATTGTCATTGCATAATAGTACAACAAAATTTAAATTGCTACTCCTGACGGTAAACTGCAAAACAACAGTAACAGTAAAAACAATTTCGAAAATAAAATAAAACTAAGAATCTTTAAACAGAGTCAGCAGTGACGTATGCATAGCCTAGTTAAAGAGCTTAGACGACACACAAACACACACACACACACACACACACACACACACACACACACACACACACACACACGAGCTGATGGTTTTTGAATATCTACAATATTATACGTATTGCTTTGGTTTAAGTATTTCATTAGGTATTATTGCACCAGAATAGTGATGTTTGCAGAGACCCTACATTACCCTACATCATATCCACTGGTCAGAGTGAAACTTCCTGGTAGAGGGAGGGAATGATTCTAGATTGGTACGTGCTTAGCAGAGTTCAGTTCACAGAAGGAACTCCGATGAAAACTGTTTCTGAGTCTGAAGGTACAGGATTTTATGGCCCTGTAGTACTTGCCAGAGGGCAGCAGGGTAAACAGATGATGTCTGGGGTGGGGTGAGTCTTTGAGGATGTTGGTTACCACTAAACCAATAAAATATATATGTGTGTGTGTGTGTGTATATATATCTTCTCGATGATGCAACATCAAGAAGAAGGAAAACGAGAAAATTCAAAAAATAACAAGGGCTGAAACAGGAGCTAGAAAAGATGTGGGGAGTAAAGGCAACAGTGGTGCCACTGGTAACTTGAGCACTGGGGACTGTGACCCACAAACTGGCTCCAGCAGATTCCGGGTACAACATCTGAAGTCTCTGTCCAGAAGAGCGCAGTCCTAGGAACAGATAAGATACTGCGCAGAACCCTCAAACGCCCAGGCCTCTGGTAGAGGACCTGAGCTTGAGAAAGACACACCACAACCCCCCATGGGAGGGGGGTGAGAGGGAGATTTTTTATTTTTTATTTATTTTTTTTTTTATATAGCGTTCTCCACCAACATCATCAAAACAATGAATGAAGCAATGTATTTTGGAAGAACGCTGTTCATGCCTCCAGCAGAATTCCACACACCTGGAGAGCTTATGAAAGGGAGAACTGAGGCTCTTCTGGAGGCTAGAGTTGGGACAACACCTTGGAAAAAGTAAGCCAGGAAAGCCATGTTGGCTTTCTGTATATTATTTAGAGAATCTTCTTCTGTCCTAGATGTGTCTTTGATTTTATTTGTCACCCAGGTGTGCATAATATAGAAAATCTCAGTAATACATGTGATTCTTTAGAAGGTTCTGTAGTGGTCAATGGAGATGTTCTAGAGGTTCTTTGGAAGGTTCTTGGGATCCTTTAAAGGTTCTGTTGGTCATTAAGGAGGTTCTATGAGTCCTTAGGAGGTTTTAGTGTCAATTAGGAGGTCACTGTGGTGATGGAAGAAGTTATAGGGGTATTATATGAGGCTCTAGCAGCTATTAAGGAGGTTATAGTGGCCATTAAGGAGTTTCTGAGTCCTTTAGGAGGTTCTACTGTCGGTGTCCATTAGAAGGGTTTATGAGTCCTTAGGAGCTTCTTGTTCCCCATAGAAAAGGTTCCAGGGGATCTTAAGGAGGTTCTAGCCGCCACTGAGGAGGTTGACGTTTTCTAGTGGTCATGGTTGAGGTTCTAGGGATGTCAGGGGGTGTTCCTAACCATCTGTGTGTAATTTAAAGAATTTAACAGAGGTTCTGAAACAGAATATTGCAGTTTGAGCAGAATTTTGTTTTCAGTGATGTCACAGATACTCCTGTGATTGATTGAATGTTTCAAGTGGAAAATCAATATTTAATTCGATCCCTTGTGTTTTTATATTGTGTTATGAATACTCACTGCCTGTCTGTTTGTAGGCTATGTCTATCTTGGCTATAGGCCTATGCTTAGCTCCTGTAGCAGACTCACCTGACCCCTCCCTCCACCCCACCCCAGTGACCAGCTGATCTTTGTTGTGCGTAATGCCGTCACGCCGTGCCCTCCTCAGCCTATGGAGGATTTATTTATTTTCTCCTTTTCGTCTCCTCCTCCGCTCCTGCTGCTGCGTCTGCTGCGTCCGTTAACACCGCGAAGAGCCGAGGAACTGCAGCGGGACTCAGCGACAACAGCAGGCCTGACCGCCGGGGAGGAGCGGAGGATGTGTCCCGCCGCCGGGACGGAGAGCCGACCGGAGCCGCCGCCGCTGAACCCAGGAGGAGGCGACATGACTGCGGTATAAACAGGCGAGAGGACGCCGCTGCGTCTGTCGGTGAGAGATAGAGGGATGGATGGATGGATGGATGGAGGGATGGATGAACAGATAAACAGGTGGATTTGTGGATGATCTGATGGCGGGTGAAGGTGCAGACGGAGCGGCTCTTTGACCGGTGTTTTCGCCGCTCCTCGAGGCTTCACCGCGGCCACAGAGCTCCACGCAAAGCCGCTGAATCCACCTGGAGGTGGACAAAATAATATGAACATCCTGCAGCTCCGTGGCCTCCATCACCATCATCACCATTTATTATCATCGTTACCATACTGGCGTGCACTCGGTCACGTGGCGGGGGACTGACTGACTGCGTTCTTCTCTTTCAGCGGCTCACAGTCAGGATGTCTGGCCCGGCCGGACCTGCACCGCCCGCCGGGGCCGGGCCGGGGCCGGAGCTGCCGGACCTGAGCCACTTGACGGAAGAGGAGCGGAGCATCATTCTGTCGGTGATGGAGAGACAGAAGAAGGAGGAGGAGAAGGAGCAGAGCATGCTCAAGTAAGGGGGTGGGGGGGGGGGGGGGTAGTATCAATGATCATTCATTGATCATACATGTGACGTCTGCCCATCAGCCAGTCATTAACAAGAGCACAAATGAAAAATCAGTAAAAAAAAAAAAAAAAAAAAAAAAAAGGCTAATTGATCTAAATGACATATTTTCTGTTTAAGACCAAATTTCCAAAGAAACCAAAAGTCTGCTGCCCGCTGGTCTGGGCTGCTATCGCTTTCTAACTGAAACAATAAGTAAATCAGAATCACTGATCTTCTCAGGAAATTCACAGGAAATCACAGGAAATTACAGGAAAGCTTCAGGTTAAATAAAAGTTTTAAAAGCTACAGTTAGTTGTCATTCATGCATTGATGCAAGTATGCAGATGCTTTACTTAAGTAAAGATACCAAGACCGCACTTTGAAAATACTGCATTCAAAATCCCTCTCAATTAAATGTGCAAAAGTCTTAGTTTCTTGTAGTTCCAGTATTACAGTAAAAGTACTTCCTGTTGTTCCAGTATCACAGTAAAAGTACGTCATGTAGTTAAAGTGTCACAGTAAAAGTACTTCCTGTAGTTCCAGTATCACAGTAAAAGTACGTCATGTAGTTCCAGTATCACAGTAAAAGTACGTCATGTAGTTAAAGTGTCACAGTAAAAGTACTTCCTGTAGTTCCAGCATCACAGTAAAAGTACGTCATGTAGTTCCAGTGACACAGTAAAAGTACTTCCTGTAGTTCCAGTATCACAGTAAAAGTACGTCATGTAGTTCCAGTGTCACAGTAAAAGTACTTCCTGTAGTTCCAGTATCAGAGTAAAGGTACTTCATTGTGCAGGGACCTGTCTCCTGTGACTGGTCTCTGATTCTCAGATCATTGATCCTGAGTCACGGAAGCTTCAGCAGCGTTTTACTGTTGGAGCTGCTTCAGGTGGAGCTGCTTTTAGCTACGTCACAGACGGGTAGAGAGTTTAGTCCACTGGTTCCCAACATAGGGGTCGGACGTCAGAGGATTCGTGGCAGAGGGAAGAAGAAACAAAGTTCTGAATCACCTATTTCTTCTCTGATCTTTGGGGAAATATTGATAATTTGAACAGTTACTGAAATTAAGTGTGAGAAGTTTAGAAGACAAATGAACTGAAAACTACTCAGTCTGAAACATGACGAGGAAACAACTACACACTGATTTTATACAAGAGACACAACTACACACTGATTTTTTAAAATAAGTTATCACAAGTAAAAAGGTTGGAAACCACTGGTTTAAACTTTAACAATGTGTTGTATTTTATGAGCCTCTAAGTTTTTTTTAAATGTAAAATCTTAGTCCCTAACTCTAATGTTAAAATCTTAATCTGTAAAGTACCTGCAGCTGACAGGTTAACTTGGAGCAGTAAAAAGTGCAATATTTCCCTGTGAAGTGTGGTGGAGTAGAAATTGAAGAAAAAAGAAACAGTGAAATCTCCCTCGTCCCATCTTGTGTGGGATGATACAGCTGGCAGCGTTAACTTGTTACGAGTCTCTTGCTTCGTTTCTGTGCGTAGACTTTGATTTGCTGATAAAACACATGAAGTGTTATTATTAGGTTCCTATTTTGAAGGTAGATGATGTAGCTTCCTGCCCGTGTGTGTGCTGCTGGTTCACACAAACAGATGATTCATAAATAATATTCTTTAATAATTCACTAGAGATATGAGGTGGAAACAATTCAGATCTGTCAGACAGCTGTCTGACAATCTTCACCTAATAGAATCAGATGGCTGCAGAGTCCTGTATCTTCTCCTGGGGTCTGATCATCTTGACTGGATTTGTTGTTGTTGTTACTGTTGGACTTTGCATGTAATTTGTAACTTTCTATCTCTCTGCTCAGACAGAGAAATTGAACACATCACCTCGGCCTGTGTGGAATTATTACTGCTGTTTCTCACCATTTTATGCCTTTTTTTTTTTGGACAAAACTATGAATCGGTTATTCAAGAAAATATTCATCAAATTTATAGATAATGAAATAATCATTGTGGATGGATGTGGGATGTGAGGGGTTTATCAGTAGTAGGTGTGAAGGACTGAATTAAAAATATATTTGTTGATGACATCAGAATGAAAGTAACTCTGACAGTGTGCGAAAGAGGAAGTGATCAAGAAGAATAGAGCAGGAAGAAATGTCAAAAATTCACCCTAAGAAGACTAAAAGCAGAGCATGAGATAAATTAAGTTTAGTTAAAGCTTCATATAAAGTGTTTAGCAGCAGCTGGATAATAAAGTTCAGTTTGAATAAAGTCCTCAAGCTCCTTTGGAACTTGTTCTTAAATTCAGCTTTTTTCTATGGAGTTTTGTACTACTGCAGCAGAGATTGCAGCTTTGGTTAATACACACAGTTTACCAGACGTTATGTATACAGCACATGTAGTCATACCACAGCATTCTGGGTAATGGAGTACATCATAGCACACGTAAACATTACCCTGAATACCTTGCTGCACATTCCTTTAGACTTTGTGGCCCTGTTGTGGTTCAACATGTGAATTTCAGTTTGAATAATGAGTATTTTTACAGACAGATTGATTACTACTTATTGATTACTGATCAGCTTACAGTGAATCAGCTGATCATCAGTTTGTTTCTGTCTCTGTTGGTTTAAAGGAACTCCAGACTTTTGCAGCTTTACTGTTTAAATCCAATTAGAGAGACTCTGTAAGTGTGTGTGCGTGTGTGTGTGTGTGTGTGTGTGTGTGTGTGTGTGTGTATACTTGTACTTCTACTTCTATCTTTGTGGGGACCAGTTAAAGACAATACAGAGTTAGGAGATTTTGTCCGGTCCCCACACCTTAGAAGGGCTGTTTGAGGGTTCAGACTTGGTTTTAAGGTTCAGGTTAGAATCAGGTCTAGGCTAGGGTTAGGGTAATGGGCTGGGGAATGCATTGTGTCAATTAGTGTCCTCACAAAGATAGAGGTACAAAAGTGTGTGTGTGTGTGTGTGTGTGTGTGTGTGTGTGGTGTTGATGGGTCATGTGGATGTGGAAGTGTATTCTAATCTTTCTAGAAGTTCTTGAAGAACCACTGTTTTCTGGTCTGTGGATCGACTTGCAGCTCAGACTGAGGGCCACATTGGCCCACTTGATTGGCCCCAGGGTAAACATGAGCTGTGGGGCCCCACTGACCTCATGTTTATGCTGAAACACACATGTATTAAGGTGAGTGCACCATGTAAACGTTCACACAGTGGTCTGAGTTTGGATG
The DNA here is from genome assembly GCF_016859285.1 of Xiphias gladius. Taxonomy (NCBI): domain Eukaryota; kingdom Metazoa; phylum Chordata; class Actinopteri; order Istiophoriformes; family Xiphiidae; genus Xiphias; species Xiphias gladius. Next base: position 26,162,138 of record NC_053423.1, read on the forward strand.
TATTTGTGGAGGAGGCGTATTTGAGTGTTCAGTTGTTCTTTAAGGTTCTCTTAGGTTCAGTTAATGTTCTGCTTTAGTCTCACAGCTACGAGTGAAATCTGCAGTTAAACAAATGTTTCATTATTCTATGTCTTGTTTTTTTTTTTTTTTATCTTGAGCTTAATTTTAATCGTGTTCATCTTTACTTCACTTGACCACTTAGTCAGTGGTGGAAGAAGTACTCAGATCCTTTACTGAAGTAAAAGTACCAGTACAACAATAGAAAAATACTCCATCACAACTTATATTCCTACATTCGAAAACAAGTACAAAAATATTAGCCGTAAAATGTACCTAAAAGTATCAAAGTAAAAATTCTTGTTTCGTCCCTGTGACTGGTCTCTGATTCTCTCTGACGTGATCAGATCATTGATCCTGAGTCACGGAGGCTTCAGCAGCATTTCACCTTTGGAGCTGCTCCAGGTGGAGCTGCTTTTAGCTACATTATATACAGTTAGATTATTTAGTCCATAACTAAATGGACTAATCCAGGTACAACAACTAAGGTTGCTGTAATGTGTTTTGAAAGTATTAAACATTGGAAAAATCCCGGTCTGAGTTTCTCAGAGTCCAAGATGATGTCTTCAGGATGAAAACTGAAGAGATTCAGTTTAGGATGGGAGTAGGCTTTCATTAAAAGACAAGTGAAAGGATCAGTCCAGATATTTTCCACCTCAGCGTGTGTTTCCAGGTGTGGGGGAGTACGGCTGCATATGTTTTGAAAGTAGTATGAAGCCTTTAGTGTCTCCAGAGGGAGCTGTGTGAAGTCTTCTAAATCGCCTCAGATGATCTCGCCTGAGTCAGCGTCAGTCTGGTCTGAAGACTACAAGTCTGAAGAGTAAAAAAATCTGGGGGTGTAGAGTTAGAAAGAAGGGAGCTCACCAGACTGCTGTTGCCCCCCCTCATCTCTGCTGTAGGCCACAGGCTCATGGATACATTAGCTGCTACTAGCATAACACACCTCAATCTAACACCCAACTATCAGCGGTCCAGGTGCATTGTGGTTAATGTAGGCAACAGGTTTTGACAAGGAAGACATTTTTGGTGGAACATGCTGAGTGTGCTGACAGGAAACGTCTTCATTCCTCATTACCCATCAGTCCTGGGATATGAACCAGCAGCTCCAGTTTTTAAAGGCTCATTCAAACAAGAACACCTGCTGTGACATCACTGGTTGGGGGCGGCGCCAAGTGTGGATAATGATGGACAGTTTAGACTTGGTGCCTTGCTCGGAAGCAGAGTGTGGAGATTGATCATGTGATGTTTGTGTCTGTGTGTGATTTTATTTTGAGGCATTTCCTGTCTGATTTTGTTCCCTTCTGTCATTAATTTATGTTGAACTTTGTGGTTTTCAAAATCAGAGCTGCTGCACTGAATTAGTTAGAAATTAGATTAATGAAAGTGTTTGTGTTCTGTTGTATGAGACGGACGACTGAATGACATGACTGTAAACATCTCATGTGTAGACAAACCTGTACAGACTGAGCCAAGCACAGATGTGCAGGAAGAAACACACAGACATACAGATACACTAAGACAGCACAGATAAACTGAGACTGATGAACGTAAGCAGCTAATTTCCTCAACATTTCCTCATGTTTTCAATTATTTAATGCTTCGGTTTTTATGTTTCTTTCTTTTCTGATGTCATTTCTATTTTTATTTCATCATCATCATCATGTGTGCGTCTGCAGGGATAAGGAGGAAGTGAAACCTCCGTCAGCCTCGTAAGTACCTCAGTCGGCACTACATCTCCCTGAGTGCACCTCTCCTGGCCACGCCTCTTTTCCAAACTTCAATCAAACTATTTCTGTTTTCCAAATTGCCCCCCCCCAAGTGAATCTACCTCCTGTCAGCTGATTCTCTGTGTTACCTGGACAGGTGGAATTTGATGATGGGGTTCAGTGAGTTGGTCAATAACGTTGCCGCCAATGTATCCGAAGTTCTGCAGGTTAAAAGTCCGACTGATGACGGGTCACAGAAGTGAGTAAAAAACAAACAGGTCAGAGGTTTGTTTCACACCTGTGGTCAACTGTCCCATCACCTGAACAGATGCAAAAATATGACAATATAGTATAACTTCAGTTTGTTTGGTCCGGACCAAAGGAAAAAAAAAGATCTGTTGTCGCCTATTAGTTCTGATCTGTTTCGTGCTCATTTAGACTTTTGACACACAAACCAAGAGGAGTAAACCTGAAGTGAAAACAGCGCTGATGGAGAGGTCTGTGGAGGATCAGAACCCCCCAGGAACTCAGATCCAGATAGACATTAGGGTCGTTGGAGATGAACTGCTTCTCACCTGGACAGTGTTTGAGGTCAGGTGGTGGAAGCAGGAGGCAGAGAAAAAAAGATGCAGTCAGACAGTTTCCAAAAAGAAGTCACAGAAACACTCACATCCTGTTAGATCAAATCCTGATTTAAGTGCCCCTGCAGGTGGATTCAGGTGAAGTTTGTCTCAGGTAGAATGATCTGTAAGCAGTTTTTTATGTGGAAACACAAAACAGATCACCAACCTTTTTAACCTCTGCCCACTCCCTCTTCCCACACAGGAAGTTACATCAGCAGTTTGAGATGTATAAGGACCAGGTGAAGAAGCTGGGGGAGGAGCCTCAGGCAGCTCAGACGGTGAGGGCGGAGTCTCCGACCTGCGGCGTCTGTCACAAGACGAAGTTCGCTGATGGCTGTGGCCGAGCCTGCTGCTACTGTCAGAGCCGCTTCTGCGCCCGCTGCGGGGGGCGTGTTCTTCTGAGAGCCAATAAGGTCAGTGTTATTATCGTTAATTAAAGGTGGAGTGAGCAACTCAGGGGAAAGACTGTTGATATTTGAACTTAACAACAAAACAAATACACCCCTCCCTTCACTGCTCCTTCAGAAGCTCCACCCCCCAAATTCATGGATGCGCATCACCAAGGAAACGACACTAACAGCTGGGCTAGCTGACCAAAGAGAAATATGGTGGAATCCAGAGCATCTCTTACGGCGTGGAAGCGGATCCTCTCTCTCATAGCTGAATCAGAACAAACCTTAAAACGTCAACAAACGACGTGCACACAAACACAGCATCCAAAACACACCGGAGTAAAAACTAGTGAGAGTTAGTTGTTCAGGTTAGTTTCTACAAAACTACAGTGACAGAAGAGAGGACCGTAGGTTTGTAGCTAAGCTAACAAGGAAGATAACATTACCTAGCATAGCATTTGGAATTATGCATCAATCAAAATAATCCCACTGTACTACTGAACATCTGATTTTACATCTTCTGGCTATAAAACCCTTCACAAGTTGTATGGACAAAGACCATGATATAGAGCAAACAACGAGACAAGTACAGTAACTAGGTTAGCAAACTGTGGCTAGAGTTGCTGCAGTGAAGCTAAACATGCAGAGAGGACGAGATGCTTTCCCAGAGCCAGCACACCAGCTCCAGACAGATGTACCCATAGCTAACATCACACCAACGACATATTCTGGTAAACTAAAAAAGTAATTTAACGTTACTGGACACACAAATGTGACATCGGTACCTGCTGGCTAACAAACCAGTTAGCCACTTCTTTTACATTTTTTTCTGACCTTCTCCTCTTTGGCTGTTCCTCGGCATCTCTTCTACTTTACAATGGGATCGTGTTGCGATGTTCAGCACGTTGGCATGTGCCAGATTAACCATCTCGTGCTCCCACTGCCCCCTTTCCCCCCCATGTCCCCTCTTCTTCTGTCCATTGTCCCTTGTCCCATGCACGAGCACGAGCGCCCCTGTTGCTGATTGGCCGGAACGTTGTTGTATGGCTCGGTCCAACTGACTTTCTTTGTTTCCCATTGGCAGAGCCAGGGCTGTTTAGGAACACCTGATTTTTTTTCAGAGCACACGCAGAACATACAGCTAGAGGACCGTGAGGACATATTCACTGAAACTGACATAAAGTGTGCTGAATGGGAATTGCTGACTGTATTTTTAATTTTAGTGAATGGGCTGTGAGGTATTAAGAGTTGTCTCCTTATGAGAACCTTTAAAATTGACCAAACATCAGGAAAAATTCACCTGGATTTATACCTACATTTTTCAATGAAGGTACGTTGTAAGGGCTGGCTTTGTAAATGATAAGGGGTCCACCCCAGATTTGGGGTTAATTAAAGTCAACCCTCAGTTTCTGTTTCCACTTCTTGTTCACTCCTCTCAGGTTGTTTGTAAGAAGTCAGAGTGAAATTGAAACAGACCAGAAATAAAAGACGATATTGAAATAGTTTTTGCTTACTCCTGTTCTTACTGTACATTATGAGATTCCCTAATCAGATCAAGTGAGTATCTTCCAAAGTTAGATTATTAAGTACATGGTTCCCTATTTGCGTTACTCTATCCCTCCACCGGACCTCAACAGTGAAACAGCCTCTGGAAACACGAAGTGGGAGTTTTTTTTTTACCAAAAATGCAGTGACTGTAGGATCTCTGTCTAACTCAGACTGTTGAAGCTTCACATTAACTTCAGATTTATTTATAAATGCTACATATATACTTTACACACAGTGAGGACTGTGGAGTTTGTCCTCCATCAAAAGCTCTTTTAATGTCTAGTATGAACAGGTTACACGAAGAAAAACCTGTTTCCATATGGACACTGGACTCTTGGTTTAACAGACTTGAAAAACTGCGAACCTGTCCTTTTAATATATTACAATCTGTTAAAGGCATGAAATAAATTATCCACTTTAATCCAATTAAAATGTATTAATTACATCGCTAAAAAAGGGTAAATTAATTGTATTTCAGGATAAAAAAATGGAGGAATTGAGCTTCAGTAGCAGCTGATTGGTTGTTGTAGTTTCAGTTTTTGAATACTAGATGGAGCCACATGTTTGGTAAAAACATCTCAACAGCTTGCTTTTATTATTATATATGAGAACCAAAATCTTTCTTCACCCGAATATGGAGACTATGTTGCTGAAAGGACTTTTCTTGGTTTTCCTGGTGTTTTGTACATTCTTTGTGCTGGGTAGCCATCGGCTTATTATATCCACTGACTTGCACTAATGTACAGTGTATTATAGTATATTATATTAACACCATTGTACAGTGTATATTCAGCAGACAGTATAGCTATGGGTCTCGCCATATTTTCTTTTTCTATTATTTATATTTATTTTTTATTTTTATGCTTTTTCTTTATGCAGTCTGTTTAGTTATTTTACAGAATTTAGCCTTTAATTGTATTGTTTGTTATTTGTGATTTATGCAAACCAGCTGCTATCTATCTATCTATCTTAAATTTACCCATAAATAATAATGAATGTCTTAAAAAATATGTCTATAAATATAATAAAGTGACATATTATAAATAAAATAAGAAAGGGATACTTAATGTCACTTCAGTCTGAGTACCAGCTTTTAGAAGAAAACTATTATCTTACCTCACTGGATTATTTTTAATTTTTCATGATAATACAATATTTAAATATTGTAAACAAACCAATTCATGAAGCGATTTTATAAAACATACTTTTTTTAATGAGACCAACTCCTTCATGCTCTTTAGTTTGACTGAATGTTCCCTCTAAATTTTACTGTAATTTCGCTCCACAGCTTCAATTTTCTTCAGTTTCTCTCCAGTCTTGAACTCATGGTCATAATTTCATTTTGATTTATTTTTAAGTTTAAGAGTGGAGATTTTTCACATTTTCAGTGAATTGAAGTTCTGTTGTTTCTTTGGAGATCAGACACAATGCTTTTTCAATTATTCATTATATTTGATTTAATAATTATATTCAGTTTGTTAAATCATCGAGACAAAATAACTCCTCTGTATTTTTCTGTGTGTTCCCTCTATAAACTTGTTATATTACTGTTACTGTTGTCACTGCAAATCAGAACTACCCAGGTAAAGAATGAAATCACAAAGCGTGGAAAAAATATAAGTTTTTAAATAGTCTGAGCGCACAGTTTATTGTTTTAATAAATAAACAAACATGATGACCTTCTCACTCTGTATGCATGTTATGTCTGTTATATTTCAGGTGATGTGGGTTTGTAACATGTGCAGGACGAAGCAGGAGATTCTCACTCGGTCGGGGGAGTTTTATTCCAACACAATGCTGCTGTCTGTCAACCACACCTCACATGGGGTTCCACCTCCAGCAATGCAGGGGTCGCCAGGGGCCACAGCGCCCCTGAGCAACGGAGCCACTGAGCGGTCAGTATTATCATCATTTATTATTGTTTTTATAGCACAATTCATACATGAAGATAGGTTCAAACTTTTAAAGGAAGTGGAAATAACTGAATAAAAGAAAAGGAGGAAAGTCTGACATAAAAAATGAAACTGAAGACATAAAAACACTACAGACCATCTTTTGATGGGATTACAGCAGCTGCTACACCCGTCAACGTGTTGACGTTCCGACCCAGGAGTACTCAGTAATCATTACTACATTATTACCCCATGAGTACTCAGTACCAATAGGTCGGACCACACCCAACTCAGCAGGAACTGTTTGGTTAAAAAGGGATTACTGTTCTTTATGAAGAGGCTCAGACTCGTCTTGCATGGAGACGTTTATTCTCAGAAATATTTTAAGCTCTAACAATGACACAGCTTCAAGCTGCAGGCTGAGTTAATGCAAATAAACTGAAGGAAAGAACTTCAGACTGTTCGTTTAAAGTCATACAGCTAGTTTGTTAATTACACACACACACACACACACACACACACACACCACTGTAATCAGATTAACAGATTAATAATCCTGCAGTTCACAAAGTTTTACTGCTGCTGCTAAATACAGCAGAATGCTAAAACACAGCAGGCTAACAGAAGCTAACAGGCTAACAGCACACAGCAATGTTATTTTTCCTGTGTGGGTGGAGCTAGAGAGAGAGGGAGGAGGTGGGAGGATGAGGGAGCAAGGTGCAGGATAAAAGGAGGGAGGCGTGAGACGGTAGGGGCGGGGGCCTGTAGCAAAGTGGCTGGAGCTTCAATTATGATCCAGATATCCGTTATAAACCTGCTGACTGTGTGTGTATGTGGAGGTTGAATGTGTCGTGTGTTGAGTCGATATGAAGCTTCAAAGATCCGACAGCTGAAGGAGAAACTGTAAGAATCAGGAACTCTTCTGTCTTTATCATCAGTGTTTATCTAGTGGACTGAAGTTTTATTTTTTTATTATTTAATACATATTTATGTCTCCTGGGTGAAGTGTTTTTATGTTGGTGTGTCAGTTTGTTGAGCAACATTATGGTCACAGTGAAGTTAAACTTCTAAATTCGTAAACGATGTCTCCTGCTTGTTTCCACTTGTGTATTTATTTCTATTTTATTTGTTTAAAACAACGTAAATAGGATTAATGACTGTTACTGAAGCGCCACTTTGGTCACTTCATAAAAGACAGAAAGCTGATGGGTTAAAATTTTAGCACTGTCTTAAATTTGTATTTTTTACATAACTTTTATTAGTCTGATATGTTATATTCTGTTTGTTCTGGTGCTGCTTGAGATCAGAGCTCAAAAGTTAGGTTCAATTATGGATCACATTGTTTCAGCAGTGATCAATGTACGACCAATCATGGCCGCAGACAAACTTTTTGTTTGGTTGTGGAGTTGTGGATAGAAATTGGAGGAAAAATATTAAATGTCCTAGGTTTTAGCTTCCATCTTTTCCTAAATACACACTTAATCTTTCTGATTCTCTGCGTCTACCTTTTCTTTTCTCAGTCAAAGACCACTCTCTGACTTGAAAAGCTGGCTGATAAAATTATTATTTCATGGTCTAACTCTGGGTTAACTTTCCCAGCACCAGTGGGTTGCTCTGATTTAGTGTTATTTTTATATTTTATTTATTATATTTTAACTGGGTCACTGGATCGGTAACTATGGGCACGGGGTAAAATTAATCCGTGATGGCGCCCATGTATCAACACCTCGCTGGGCTGTTTTTAACACAGTAACTTGTGCACTGAAACAAGTTGTGAACCGTTTTAAAATTTACACACAAAGACATTTTGGAAAATTTCCACTTTGGTTAGAACACAACTGTTTTAGTCTGAGCAGTGACAGAAACTGAGAGAAAAAGATGAATTTCTATATTTCACTGTCTGGACATACTCTCAGAAAGAGAATAATTTCCCAAAATATGAACTGCTCCTTTAATGACCAGATCTGAAACAAAGCAGTGGAAACACAAGAGGAACCTCACAAGGCTCTTAAAGTTCAGGATCTGTGTAGAACCAGGTAACAGTTCGTATTAGTCTGTAATATGGTAAAAAAACAGGAACCAGACAGGCTCCTCCTCCTCTCTGATTGGTTCATTCTGTTTGATTGACAGGAGGCAGAGTTCCTCAGGGTCGTATTACGATGATGGGGGGGGCAGGATGCCTCGCTCGCCCTCTGACCTCGGTCTGGACCGCTGCGCTCGTTCGCCAAACAGCTGCCATGGCAACGGGGAGGAGGATCTGCGGGGTCGGAGGCGACCAATCAGAGATGGACGAGGCCGCTGGAACTCACAGGTGAGTCTGATACAACATGTAGGAAACACCTGCTTAAAGCAATTTGTTGAATCAACAGTAAAAATTAAGAAATGAAAAATGGAGGTATTATATGTATGTCTGTATGTATCACAGAACAAGTAAACAGTTTGAGGTTTAAAAAAAGGAATGATGGGATTTTAAATCCTAAATTTAATCTACGTTTCTGACTCATACAACAGCTGAACACTCCTGACGTTTCTTTTTACAATGGAAATTACAACTTGTTCTGAAAGTTGGTCCCAACACTGTTGCAGAAGTTCCCATCAATTGGTTTTCACCTGCAGGTTGCTTTGCTTTCACGTTCTGTCCAGTTCATCCCAAACCAGCTCCATGAGGTTCAGGTCTGGAGACTGTGCTGGTCTTCCATCATCGGAAGCCACCGTCTGGTTCTGTTCTTCGAACGTTCTGAGTCATTATCTTGCTGTAGGATGAAGCCCTGACCAACCAGTCTGTTTTCCTCTGTTACTTGTCTTTTTCTCTCCCTTCTGACACCAGTATATCAGTAACTACTTCCTGCAGCACAGTGTTGTCCTAGTAAATCATCAGAGTGTTTAGTAACACAGTTTTTCCAACACTGTCTTTGTGCAGACAGAGGGTTTGTCAGTCATCAACTAAAGTTGTGGCTCATGTAGGAATTGTTTGTATAAACTTTCAAGGCTTAATTTCCTTCCATTGCAGAAGGAAAAAGCTGTAAGTAAACCAGTTTCTAATCCCTGAAAAAGGCCTGCTTTCTAGGAATTCTAAAGGATTTTTCAATTTTTGGTGGCCTGAACTTTTTTTTTTACTTCGGCCAGTTTATTACTTTATGTAAATATATGTGTGTGTATATATATATGTGTGTGTGTGTGTGTGTGTGTATATATATATATATATATATATGTGTGTGTGTGTATATATATATATATGTGTGTATATATGTGTGTGTATATATATGTATATGTATATATATATATATATATACATATATATATATATATATATATATATATATATATATATATATATATATATATATATACAGTATATGTAGAATTTTAATTAATTTTTTCTTTTTAATTCTATTTAATCATGAACTTTTATTATCATGTTTGTTTTTACAATTTATTTATAATTCATTAGTAAATTTCTTAATACAATCTTAATTCAGTATATATCATTAGTTTTTTATTTATTATTTTATTAGAATTAGATTAATTTATTAATTTCATCATTATTATTTTCATAATAACTGTTTTATAATTTGTTTTCATATTAAGTTTATGTTTCATGTTGTTCATGTAATAAACACTGCACCATTTAGGGGACACTGACAGCACTAAACATTGTCAGTCTGGTCTCTGATGATGATGTTGTCTCCTCTCCTGGATCAGGACCACCCCCTGGACCAGGTTCTTGACAAGCGCGAGCTGCAGCGGCAGCGGGAGGAAGAGTTTCAGGCCCGTTACCGTAGTGACCCAAACCTTGCTCGTTACCCAGTGAAGCCACAGCCGAGTGAGGAGGCCATGAGGATGTTAGCACAAGTCAGCAGGGTCCGCCACCAACGCCGCCACAGTGACGTCTCACTGGCAACCGCCGAGCCCGACCACCTGACCCTAAGACACACAGGTAGGAAAACAACTGACAACCTGTTAGTGCTTGCTCGAGGGAACTCAGTCTGACTTCTATTCATCCTCTTAGCTGTCCGCCAGAATCGGCCTCAGGGATTGTTCGGATATGGAGGTCAGAGGTCATTCTCTGTGGACCGGTCAGTCAATCACAGCCCCACGTCTCCCCGCCGTAGCCCGTTACCGCAGCAACTCCTCGACTTCAGCTCCGCCCACAAGAGGAAGCCTGCCAATGAGAGCACAGGGCAGAGGGGGTGGAAGATGGGGAAGATGCATGTGATTGGCAGCTTCAGCAGCTCTGAGGAGGAGATGACCACACCTGAGTACACCAGCTGTGACGAGCCCGACAGTGAGTGGCTAAATGCTAACTGCTAGCTACATGAGGCTATGTGGCTAGATGCTAACTACCACCTAAATGAGGCTAAATGGCTAAATGCTTAATGCCATCTACATGGGGCTAGGTGCCTACATGCTAACAGCTAGCTACTTAAGGCTAGGTGGCTTCATATTAACAGCTATGTAAAGGAGGTTAGGTGGCATATCAGGGGCTGACCACATATGACCACGTCTGGACCTTTTCAGTTCTACCTGTGAGTTTGAGCAGAGGGTTAAACAGATTCAACACACTGCATACCATTGGTAGTTTTAATCTTAGTTTTAATTTTGGGATTATTCAATTCCATGTCTGCTCGAGGTTTCCGCTGACATCAAAAATCTGTCAAGACAATTTTCTGTGTTAAAATATTCCAAACTTACAGTTCACTTACTAACATTTAACTGAGTTTTCAACGTTTTTCTGTTGGTCATGTTAGTGTTTTTCAAGGCTTTTTGTATGTTGGACACTTAGTAAAATATCCTAAAGTCAAGGTATGCTTAGTAACTTTCTCTGGAGCTTTTGACTATAACTCAGTCTACAGCAAATAACTTGCTCAGGTGTCATCTGAAGTACAAACGTGATTTCACTATTGCATAGGTCACATGACAACACCTGACCAATTTCCATTTGCGGAACGAGGTAGTGGAATATGTTTTGAAAAGAAAACCAATGGATCCCGCTCAGTCTGTCAGCTGTACTCAGTTTATTAACACAACATTTCAGTCCTTAGACCTACATCAGGTAGAATGACCTACATACAAACAAACAGCACCAGACTATAAAGGCTGATGACTTTTTGACTTTGCATTTAAATCAGTGGTTATCAAACTGGGGGGCAGACCATGGGAAAATATGAGTAAAACTAAGTTGAATGAATATGATTTATGTAGGGAAAAGAACCACTGAAATTTAATGAAGGTCAATGAGTTCCTGGAATACAAAAACAAACATGATACTGAGCTCTTACAACTGATGGGCAGTGTGCAGGATTCTTTTGTTTTTGTTTCAAGTCAAGAGTTTTCTAACTTGGACTCCTGTCAAAGGGACATTATGGTGTGCGAGAACTTTTTGAATTACAAAGTGAAATATGTTTAAAAGCTCCAGAACAGCTATTAAATAGACTTGTGGTAAGATTGTTTTGACAACCAAGGGCAAGAATGAACTTTCAGCCTATACAAACATAGAATGAAAGACAGTTAAAGGATAATTACGGTTTATTTCTACTTGGTGTATCTCCCATTAATGTGGCAATTGTGGCTCTATGGGTCGTAATAACATTGCACTTTCCCACTCCATTGTTAAGATTTGGGGAAACAAGGACTCGGGCAAAACAGTTTATATTGTGGCAACCAGCACTATTGTCCTAAAGCTATCCAAATAAAGTTTTCAAACATTAGTCCTTGAGTCTTACCCAAATTAAACACAGAATGGAGCCACTAGGAACAGCCATCAAGAGGAAGGGGGCACATGTAAACCCCAAGCTTGTATGGAAAGCTGAGCATTTATCCAGTCGGCCTCTGTCTTCAGTCAGTTTTAGGGAGGTCAAATAAAAGACTCCACAGTAGGACAATGTTGGAAGTGCTGCAAAGTCCTTCCTTGTAGTTACACTGCTGGAAATACTATAATCCGTGGAGACATCTATTTGTTCAATTCTGGATTCTGCAGCAAAAGGTTTTTCTCAGTCGGATGGTTCCCTAGGTACGCTGTCTTTCCGGACGGTCCTGTTGTCTTTCTGCCTGTTTGTTTTAGCTCCTCGTCTCTTCACTCTGGTTCGGATAAATACGGTCAACAACCACAGTGAAATTACTCGTCCTCAAAATACTCGACAGCATAATTCGCCATCGCATTTAGCTTTTTAGGTTTAGTCAGAAGACAGAATAACAGCAGTGAAAGTTGGCCTCTGGAACGTGCGTAGGAACATGCAGGCCGAATAGGTCAGCTTGCAAGTTGGCCTGGATGTAGATCTCTATAAGTTAGCATAATGACCATTCCAGGAGGCTACTTTCTGTGTTTGTTTTCAGTCAGACTCAGAGACAAGCATTTGAAATGATTCATGTAATAACCATGTCTATTTGGAAAGCTGTAGGACACTCGTGCTGGTTGCCCCAATATACGCTGTTTTGAGTGAGTCCTTGTTTTCCCAAATCTCAAAAATGAAGATGCTGAGTGCAATGTTAGCACAACCCATAAAGCCACAATAGCCACATTTATGGGAAATACACCAAGTTGAATTATCCTTTAAGAACGTTGAGACAGGTTAGACTACAGGACAAATGTTGCTCAGAACAGCTTGATAACACTATCCACCATTACAATATCCTTTCGTCAACTGGTCTAAATCTTTCTCTGCCCTCCAGTGGCCCAAAAATTAGTATTTCAGCTTTATAGTGACTCATTCCAGGTATGTATTGTAAATTTTTAAGGGGGTTTAAGGTATAGTTTTATGAGAAAATGTTCATCAGTGTTAGAGCAGGTGAGTGGAAACAGGAAAAGTAGAATGACAATAGACAGTGAGAGAGAGAGACATTGAGTTTGTGTTCTCTCTCTCTCTCTGGCAGTAATTAGCTCAGTGTGATAATCTTCTTACAGCTGAACTCCGTGTTCACCTCTTCACTCAGTCTGAGCAGCTTTACGCTGCACTTCCTTTAACAGACAACAGAGGGTTCCTGCTAGAACTCGGAGAACCAAACACGCTGACAGATCACAGTGGACCTCTTATCTCTGAGGGTGGAACTTTAAGAGAGAAAAACACTGAAATAAGTTCTGTGTGCTGTTGGGTTCTACTATTCGGATTTACTGTAGTTTAATCAAGGTTCCATGTTTTATGTTCTCGGTGGTTCTAAAAGTGGTTTTAGGGTTCCTATGCTCTTCCTGGGGGTTCTGTCCCTGTATACGGTCCTACATCTGCTCTGTATGGTTCTTCCTCTGTTCCGCAGAGATCTTGTTCTCTTCTATGGGGCTGCACTGTAGTTCAATAGGGTTCCATGATCTTGATTGTTCAAATAGAGGTCTTTTCTATTCTTTTAAGTTCTGCTTCAGTTTTGAAGGTTTCTTCTGCTGTTCCATGAAGCTCCACCACTGATCAAAATGATTCAGCTCATGTTCTACATGGCTGTAAATCATTTATGTAGGGCTTTTCTTCAGATCTCAATGCTCTGATCTCTTGGGTTTCTTTGTTGTTCCCATGGGTTCTCCTCAGCTTCTCTTTTCCATATGTTTCTTATGCTGTCCTACAGGATAACCTCAATAAATTCAATAAGATTCTTTTTCTGTACTATGTGACTCTTCTGTAGGTCTGTGGGGGATTCATGTAGTTCTGTTTGGTTCCATGTTCTGCATGCCATGTTGTAAACAAAGGCATACACAGTGGCATGTATGCCTTTGCTTCTGTACTAAAAGTCCTAGCATTTGTGGTTACTTTACTCCTCCCAGGGTTTCTTTCACATTCCAATAAGGTTCCTTTCTTAGATTGTAAAGTTAAATTAATAAGTTTTTGTTTTTCTTTCTACAGAGTCCTGTTGCTCTGTAGGGTTCTTCAACTGTTCTGTGGTTCTTCTTCTGTTTTATAGGGCTCTGCTGTTGTTTGTTCTGTTTGTTTTACAAAGTTCTGCTCCAGTTCTGTTGTTGTCTTCTGCTGTTCCGTCAATCTCAGCTATTGTTCCTTATGGTTCAGCACATGGTCTGTTTGGTTCTCCTAGTGTTGTGCAGGATTCTGCTTCTGTTCTGTTGTGTGCAAATTTTCTTTTATGATGTTCTTCTACTGTTCTTTAATGCTGTCGTCACTGTTCTGTAGGGGTCTACTTTTTCTTGTTATGGTCCTGTAATGAGTACTGCCTCTGTTCTGTTGCTGAACATGTTGCAGATAAAGTTGCTGAACGTGCTGCAGTTGCTGCAGGTCATCTCTTAGGAAATCAGGCGTCATGCTGACGAGTTAATCTGCTGCCTCCGTGTCATTGGACCAGAAGTCACCTGGTCAGAGATTATGAGCTCTGACTGGCTCAGAGTTCTTGGCTCCTCCTCTCAGGTCTGGAGGTGACGGAGGAGCTCAGAGTCTCTGCTGCCGCCGCCCTGAACACACCTGGTCATAAACAAGAACCAGAGGAGCCTTCAACAGACCCTCAAACCTGACTGGTCCAGGCCTGGGGGACCTTGGAGCATCGTGGAGAACTGGTTTCATAATCTGATCCAGATTAGAGCAGAACATCTCTGCCTGGCTGCTCTTGTGTTGCAGAGCCACAGAATCACTGTCTCTACTTCTGTTCAATTGGATTAAAAGAGGAGAGTGTGGATTACCAGCCTGCCTCAGGAGTCACAGTGGACACACAAGAATAGAAACACAGACTGCAGGAGGCAACGCAACTGTTGACCAACAAGTCAACAAAATGTCTGCACACTTGACAGAGAGGGGTTATCACCATCACCGCAACTGCTGAATCCCGGGTGATCTGGAGTTTTAATGGTTTCTTTGTCATCTGCTGGATTTCTTGATGATCTGCTGGTTTTCGGCGGCTCTGATGTGGTAGAAAGGTGGGAGGAAAGGGGCAGGATTGAGGATGCAATGTTGTCCTGCCAACCTGCACCAGCATCCAGTTTACTGTTTGACCAACCAGATCACTTTTAGATGTCCAAACAACAAACTAGCAAAGGGCTAACAACAGGATAACAACGGGCTAACAACAGGCTAACTCTCTGAGCTGTCAGCTGAGTCTGCAGTGAGAGGGAAGCTAGCTCTCTAACAAGCTAACATAAAATCATAGACAAAAGGATAGTCAGTGTTTTGACACAGTTAATCTCATTATAGACAGGTATGAACTGCTCTGCATCCTGCAGGCAGAGCTCAGGGCAAACAGCTGCCAGAGATTCAGTGAGGAGGAGGGGAAAGGAGCTGCAGGTTCACCTCCTCATCTTCATCCTCCTCCTCTTCCTCTGTTGAACCCTCCTCCTCCTGCTTCATGGCGTTCAGACAGACCTGTGAGTACTGATTGTGTGTGTGTGTGTGTGTGTGTGTGTGTGTTTAAAGCTGCTTTGACATAGTGGATCTGTGTGTGTAAAGACGGATTACAGGCGTCAAATTGAGACTCTGTGTGGTTGAAGATGCAGACCCCCCCTCAAGTTCCAGAACACCTCCCCCTGATTGTATGGAACCCCATCTAGAACCCAGCTCCTTCATTTCCGATGAGTGTTGCTTTGTCTAACAGCACCACACACAGGACTCCAATGATTTCAGTCTAGTTTGAGTATTTTAGTAATTTTTACAATTCAGAGTTACAAGGTGTTTTAATTTTACTATCAGGAAACTTCTTGTGTTGCAGTTAGGCAACATGGCCGTTCCAGGCGGCTTCTTTCTGTGTTTACCTTGGGTCGGACTCAGAGTCAAATGTTTGAGGATTCATGTAAAAATCGAGTTTATTTGGAAAGCTGTATCAGGCTCGAGCAGCTTGCTCTGATATAAGTTGAAAGTTGGATGTATTGAACTCAGTCCACCTTTTTATTTAAAGCTGTTTTTAATAATGTTTGATCTCTGACCTCTGCTTTCTTCTCCTGGATGTCTGGTTGCTAGGAGACATGGACAGCCAATGGTGGGATCATGGTTCCTGGCATGGCGAGCCTGTGCCCATGTCTATGGTAGGACTAAGCCCCACCCTCCATTTTATCCACCAGTCTACCCCTGTCTGTCTGGGTTCAGAGCCATAGATTTCAGGTTCTCTGGTCTGTTTTCTCCTCCCATTGTTTATTCTGGTTCCTCCTCAGTCCACCTCCTTAAACTGTGTGACATCACTCTTGCTGACCCCTAGAACCTGACAGATACAGTTTTCTGCAAAATTTTGTGAAAATTCCATATTTAATTTATTGTTGAAGGTAAAAGAAGTGAATCCAACCCCTGCACCTAATAAGCCTTAGATGGTCTTATTACAAGATTATTTAAAAAGATATCAAGGTGCTTCCAGCATGACATTTTCACTGTCTGAAATGTGAATAAGAAATGTCAGGGGGAAGGGGGAACTGTGTCACAACAAGATCTCAGCCAATACTTATCACCTGATATACAGTGCATTCAGAAATTTTTCAGACCTTCACTCTTTTCTCTTTTTTATGTTGCAACCTGATGCTAAAATCATTTAAATACATTTTTTCCCTCATTACTCTACACTCAGTACTCCATAATGACAAAGAGAAAGCAGAATTTTTGAAATTTTTGCAAATTTATTAAAAAAAGGAAAAACTGAAATATCACATTGACATAAGTATTCAGACACTTTGCTATGACACTTGAAATTTAGCTCAGGTGCCTCCCATTTCTCTTGATCATCTCTTAGATGTTTTTACACCTTGATTGGAATCCACCTGTGGTAAATTCAACTGATTTGACATGATTTGGAAAGACACACACCTGTCTACATAAGGTGTCCCAGCTGACGATGCATATCAGAGCAATTGTCATAACAAAGGGTCTGAACACACATGTCAATGTGATATTTCATTTTTGCCTCATTAATTAGTTTGCAAAAATGTCTTAAATTCTGTTTTGCTTTTGTCACTATGGGATATTGAGTGTAAATTGATGAGGGATAAAATGAAGGTAAACGATTTTAGCATAAGGCTGCAAGATAATGTGAAAAAAGTGAAGTGGTCTGAATACTTTCTGGATATACTATGTATATGTATACATATCTATAGATGTATTTCTTATGATAAATTAAATGTAAAAAACTAATGAGCAGATTAATCATAATAATGACTCAACTTGTGCCATTAAAAATAAAAACTTTAAATATTAACACATGTTGCTGAGCAACCACATGTGTTTGCCACTGTGATTCCTCAGCAACCGGTCACATGGCAACCGTCCAAGGATGGAGAGTGTCTAATTGGTCGAATTCTGCTGAACAAGAGGTTGAAGGATGGGACAGTTCCGGCAGATACAGGAGCACTGCTGGGGCTCAAGGTGACAAACTCTTCTTCTCCCTCCCCGTTTATGCACCTCTATTCTCAGTGTTCAGTTTAGTGCCTTGCTCATGGGCAGTATGTTTTCAGGTTGTCGGGGGGAAGATGACGGAATCTGGTCGTCTCTGTGCATTCATCACCAAGGTGAAGAGAGGAAGTCTGGCTGACACTGTGGGACACCTGAGACCAGGTAAGCGCAAACCTGACTGAAACAGAAAACGCCAACGAATGCATCACATCTTAATTGGAGCCCATCACATGCAACATGATCAGTCTTCTTCTACTGGGTGGTTCAGGTGATCAGGTTCTGGAGTGGAATGGTCGGGTTCTTCAGGGAGCCACATTTAATGAAGTTTATAATATCATCCTGGAGTCCAAACCAGAACCACAGGTGGAGCTGGTGGTGTCCCGAACCATCGGGTAAGTCACAGGTCACACAGGGATTATATTACAGACAGTAATGGGGATTTTTGCAGTTTTAAAAATATGACAGAAAAGGTTGTCAGATCCTGAGATCTTCAATGTTCTAGTTGATCAGAGAGTAGTCTGCTTTAACTGCTGGAACGGGACAAAACGTCTCTAAAAAGGTAGTTTACACATTCACACCTTTTCAAACACTGAGTTAATGAGGAATGCAGGAAACAGAGCATTTACCAAAATAAAAGCTCTGTGTAAGGATTCTTTACTATTAAAATGAATCCTAAACTGACCCAAATCCGCCCCAACTGAGGTTTAAACATCTGTATCTTCCCAGCAGTCAGCAGCACTGATAAACAAAGAAACAACCTCAAATACATTCTGAGCTTTGAGACAGAAAACAATTCTGATGTTCTACAGAGAATTTGGAGTTCTGTTCTGTTAGAAAATCATGGTAACAGATTGTTTGTGATTTTTGTTCCTCAGAGATGTTTCCAGAGCAACCGACAGCCAAGTCCCACAGCTGGACTCCAGTGAGTTTATTACACAACAAAACACACAAAAACAAAACCATCACAAAGAGTCTGAAGACCATCAAAATGAGACTCAAAACCAACAAAAAGAGACTCACGATAACCACAGAGACTCAAAACAACCACATAGAGACTCAAAACAGTAGTCTGTCAGAACTGTAAGAACTAACCCAGTTGCCTGTTTTCTAAACTAAATGAGTTCTTCTGTACATTCTGTTTTCAGGTTCCAGTTCCTTTGACTCTCAGAAAATCGGTCCATCCATCTCTGTCACGTCTCCCATGAGCCCCAGCGTCCTGTCTGGACAAGTCTCTGTAAGTTTACCCAGTATGCATTCTACCGCCAAGCAGCCCACAGCCAATCAGCTGTAAGTTAACAGCCATCTCCATGGTGATGTGTGTGTGTGTGTGTGTGTGTGTGTGTGTGTGTTTCAGACTGTGAACAGGCGTCCTCTGGTTCCCCGAATCCAGGTAAACGTTAGAACACAAAGAGAAGTGAGACATCTGTCTGTTCCACCTACTTTTGCTTGATAGTTTTGTTTTAGTTGTTAGTTATGTGAATTCTATTTGTAGTTTTTAAAAATAGAATCAGTGATATCAAGGCCCCACCCGCCAACTGGTTACAAAGCACCCAGTGTCTGCAGCTTGAAAATAAATGTAGTGCAGTACAAAGTTGAATTTTTCTAAAATGTAGTGGAGTGGAGGGTTCTGTTGCCGTTGAATATGGTTCTGTGTATGTTCCCCTGAGCTCTTCTGTTCTGTATGGCTCCTCTGTTTTTACCAAGGTTTCCGCCTCTGTTATTAGGGTTCTGCTTCAGGGTTTCCATCGGGCTCTGCCACTGTTCCAAATGATCCAGCTCAGGTTCTACATGGTTTTAAGACTGTTCTGCAGGAATTTGCTTTTGTTCTCAATGCTTTGGTCTATAGGGTTCCTTTGCTGTCCCTAAGGATTCTGCCTCTTGTCCAAATGGTTTTTATACTGTCCTGCTGGGTTCCATAACTGTTCAGTAGGATTCAATTTGTTTTCACTGCTCTGGCGGTTTCAACTCTGTTCTCTTCAATTCCCCCTCTGTTCTGCAGTTCTCTGCTTCTGTCTATCGCACTTCTCTGACGGTTTAATTATATATAATATATTGTTCTATTCTGATAAGGGTATGTAGGGATGTGCTTGTGTTGTAAAAGTTCTGGTCAATAAGGTTCATTTGTTGAGTTTTGTTTTGTCCTGTTTCTTTTCCACAGATCCCTACTGTTGTTTGAGGTTCCACGTTTGTTCTCTGAGGTTCTTCTGCTGTTATGTAGAGCTTGTCTGTTGTTACCAGGTTTTCTGCTTCTGTTCTTTGTGGTTGTACTTCAGATTTGTGGGTTTTTTTTTCGCTGTTTAATTGATCTCAGCGATGGTTCCAAATGATTACGCTTGGGTTCTACATGGTCCTGCCAGTGCTGTGTAGGATTCTGATTCTGATTTTGATTTTGATTGTGTACAGCTTCTCTCTTATGAGGCTCTTCTCCTGTTCTTTAGGATTCATCTGCTGTTGTTTAGGGTTCTCTCATTGTTCTACAGGGCTCTACATGTTTTATGGGTTTTCTCTGGTTATAGAGCTCTTTCTTTGACTTTAGGGTTGTTCAGATGTTCTACAGGGTTCTCCTGTTGCTCTGTAGCATTGTTATAATCCTGAGGGTTCTGTTACTGTTATACAGGGTTCTACTTCACTTACTGTTTATTAGGCTATTTGATTTGGTGCTGTTGTACTTCGTGGGTTCCTCTGCTGTATCTAAGTCTTCACTGTTCTGCAGGGTTCTATTCCTGTTTGGGTTTCTTCTTTGGTTTGCAGTGCTGTATCTGTTTTGTGTGGTTTTCTGGTGTCCATTCTGCTCTTTAG
Source organism: Xiphias gladius (assembly GCF_016859285.1). Classification (NCBI taxonomy): domain Eukaryota; kingdom Metazoa; phylum Chordata; class Actinopteri; order Istiophoriformes; family Xiphiidae; genus Xiphias; species Xiphias gladius. Next base: position 26,182,440 of record NC_053423.1, read on the forward strand.
AGCTCTACTGATGTTCTGTGGGTGACAGCTATTGCCCAGTTGCCTGTATAGTTCTACTTTTTTCTGTTTTTCTGGTTTGTCTAGTCTTCTGTGGGTTTCCTCTACTGTATTGAATTCTTCACAATTCTGCTGGGTTCTCTTCCTGTTTTCGGGTTCTTCTGTTGGTCTCCAGGGTTCCTCTACAGCTGTGTTGTGTTCTGTGTTTGATGCTGTCTTGATTTAAAAACTGTTTTTTTTACAGGTGAAGCTCTGGTATGATAAAGTGGGTCATCAGCTGATCGTCACGGTTCTTGGGGCCAAAGAACTTCCTGTCCAGGATGATGGCCGACCCAGGAACCCCTACGTCAAGATCTACTTCCTGCCAGACAGAAGGTAAAAAAAAAGAACCAATCAGAACCCAGAGTTTTATGGACCAGGTCATGTCAGCCGATGATTACAACATGTGTTGGTTTAGGTATACATGACATGTCTAAAGATATTATTCTCAATGGCCCAGTGTTCTCTGGTTCCTTGTCTGTGTTTTCTGATCCATGTGGTTCTGCTGTATAAGCTGCAGAACCTCTGGTCCGGTTCTTTATAACCAGAAGTGGTTGCTGCCCTGTGATTGGCTGTTAATTATTCCCTCCTCTCCTTGCAGTGATAAGAGTAAGCGGAGGACGAAGACGGTGAAGAAGTCGGTGGAGCCTCGGTGGAACCAGACCTTCATGTACTCTCCTGTCCACCGGCGGGAGTTCAGAGAACGGATGTTGGAGCTCACAGTCTGGGATCAGGCCCGTGTCCGGGAGGAGGAGAGCCAGTTCCTGGGGGAGGTCAGAACGCATGGACAACATTCATAAAACATAAGAGCTTTCCATGCTTCAGATGTAGTAATTTTAAATGATAATCTTCTGAGAATCAGTTTGTATGTGTTCCTTCTTCTCTCTCTGTATGTTCTCTGTGTCTGTTCAGGTCCTGATAGAACTCGAGTCGGCTCTGTTGGACGATCAGCCTCACTGGTACAAACTGCAGCTTCATGATGTTTCCTCTCTGCCTCTGCCCAGCGCCTCCCCCTACCTGCAGAGGAGAGGACTGCAGCCTGAACTCAGTCAGACCGGCAGGAGGCTGCAGAGTGAGAAAACTAATAATACACACTGATGATACAGACTGATAATATACACTGATAAGACAATGATAATACACATTGATCTTCTATGTGAATCTAACAAAATGAATAAAATGAATAAAATTTTCATCCAAATCTGTATTTTATCATGATTTCTATACCTGCATCTGTTTTTAAAGTTTTTCTCATTTGTGTTTTTCTTCAGTTCGTCATCTTGTTTTGTTTTTAATTTTCACTCGTTTGTTTTTGTTGATTTTGTTTTACTTTCCTCCCATGATGCTTTGCCAGACAAAGGTCCTTACTATAACTCAGGTAATAACAGCTTTGTGTATGCATTTGTGTTGTGGCTGCTGACCCTCCTTAGCTAATGATAACTCCTGTGACTTTTCCCCATGTGATGCTAAGCTAACAGGCTTGCGCTGTAAATTGTGGTTACTTTGTAAATTGAGTTATTTTCAAGACTGTTTTAACTCAGACAGTGAATACAGCTGTATGATGTTCCGTGGCCCAATGATGTAACAGGGGTGCCATGCTGGGGAGGGGGGTGGCTGAGAAGGGGCTGGAGGGGCGTGGATTTGAGCCAAGCATGTAGTTAAAATAGCACTCTCATGAAAAATGCCGGTTCCAATTGTACATAGCAGTGTGTTGCTATCGAGGGACGTCGAGCAACCTTTGCCGAGCCAAATTAGGGTCTGAGGGGACAGAATGCTGTCCAGTGGTGGTTCTACAGCTGTCACAAGCACAAGTCTCCTGAGAATGATGAGAACGATGAGTCTGGATCGGCATATATTTGAAAATGAGAACAATTTCAGGGACTGCCTCTCAAGGACGGGTGCTGGGGGAGTTGGGCTGCCTGCCTCTGATTAGAGGGCGTCAACATTCTTTTTTTAATGTAAATTTCGTGACATAAGAAGTCCCAATTGGTTGACTCAATGTCAGCACTGGCCTTGAAAGGTTCATAATCCTCAATTGGGTTCCAGGGTACCTCGAGGGGTTTGCAGTTGTCTTCAAGGCGGTCCCAGGGGTCTTTGAGAGGTTTTTGAGATTTCAATTTCCTTAGGAAGGTCTCAGTGGTCTTTGATGAGGGTTCAAGTAATCATTTTTGTAGGCTCTTCGCAATGTCTCAGTGGAATTTTATATCCCAGATGTTCCTGGTATCCTTGAGAGGTTCGGGGTTCAGGATAGAGTTTCACAGATCTTTTACAAACCCTTGTGGGTGTTTTGGAGAGGCTTTAACATTCAGCAGGTCTCAGAAGGGTTCTGGCATTCCTCAGGAGCTCCAGCTGTCTTAAAGGCTGTCTCAGGGATCTTTGAGAGACTGATGGAACTTCGGTGTTCCTTGAGGGGGTTGTGGGAGATTACAAGAATTCTGGCAGAGGGTCTGGGGGTATTTCTTTGTGTCCCAGGGTTTTTTAATGTCAACAGTTCCTGGATTTCTCAAGGGGTTTCCATATGGGAAGGCTATCCCAAGAGTCTTTGGGGGGGTACAGAGGGTTGTGAAAATGTTCCAGGTCTACATTAAGAGACTAAGGGTGTCCTTCAAAAGTTTCCATTGTTCTGGAAAGAAATTTATACGTCCTTCTCAGAATCATTGCAGGGGTTCTGCATAGCATTGATAGTACTCCTGAGGGCCTACGGTTATAAGTAGCTGTCTTCAAGGCAAACCCACGGGTCTTTGAGAGATTGATTTGATTGTGGGAACCAAGCAAATGCAATTCCACAAGTTCTTACAAGGTTCTAGAAGTAGTAATTGTTGAGGTGTTCCCAATGATCTCAGAAGGTTTGATGGAATTCCATGGGGCAATTTTACAGGACCTTAACCATCTTCAAGGGGGTCCTAGAGTCCCCCAGAAGGATTTATATATCTTTAAGTTCTTCTGTAAATAATATTATAAATAGTACCTGCTCTATGTGAAAAGTGCCCTGAGATAACTTCTGTTATGATTTGGCGCAATGTAAATAAAATTGAATTGACTTGATTAAGGCTGTCCAGGAGTCTCTTGTGGGACTTCATAGGTCTTTGACAGAATCCAAGGGGCTACTTAGCTTCACAGGCCCTTGTGGGGATTATAGAAATCCTTGTCAAGGGTCTGTAGATCTTTGACAGTGGGCCAGTGATCTTAAATGTCTAACATCCCCAATAATCATCATCAAGAATGTTTGAAGGTTCCTCAAAGGGGGTTCAGGTTGTCTTCAGTGCCTTACTGTGGATCTTTGAGAGGTAGATTGGATCACAGGGATTATTCAAAGGGTATCAGTGGCCTTGGTAGGGGATGTAAGAATCCAAGCAGGGCTTCTGAAGGAACTTGTTGCAATTTCAACGAGCTTTAAGTAGCTCCAGTAGTTCTTAAAAGGTTCTAGAAGTGGTTAAGGGGGTTTCAGAAGTCCTTTATGTGGTCCAAAGGATATCTGAAAGTCTTCAGGGGAACTTGAAGCTTACCCCTGAAAACTCAGGGAGTAAACTCAAGTGAAATATGTGAATCTGTCGTTTTAATGTTGATGTGTAAACTCAGTTGTTTCATATCTCCCTGTACTGTTTCTGTTTCTGTGTCAGATTAGTTGACCTTCCTGTAGAGGATTACAGGGGAGCTGCTTACAGGCTTAAACATCCTCTCTCTCTCTCTGTGTGTGTCTCTGTGTCTCTCTACCCCTCTCTCTCGCAAATTCAAATTCAAATTCAAAGGTGCTTAATTGGCACAAAAGTTTCTAAAACCATGTTGCCAAAGCACAAAAAAAAAAGAATTTAGTGAAGTGCTAAGTAACAGAAAAAGGAATAAACAAAAAACAACATAACAACACCAAGATCGATACACATATGTGTATTAACAGTATATTATATGCATCTGTGTGTGTGTGTGTGTGTGTGTGTTGTTCACTGTCCCTCAGGTTTTGGCACGTTGATATAAATTGGACAGCAAGATTTGCCCTGTGTCCTTCTACTAGGAGTGTTTTTAATTTTGAGATGTCATTTAGTTCATTGAAATGTGGGATTACACAGTTGAACTGGTTAAAGTTAATGTTCCTTATTCATTGAATGACTTACATTTACATAAGAGGAAGTGCATCTCTGTCTAAACCTCACCTGTCCAATGCTGTCTCTCTCATGCACTCTGTCTGTCTCTATGTCTCTTTACCTCTCTCTCTCTCTCTCTCTCTCTATGCAGGGTCTCAGAGGATCAGTGACAGTGAGTTTTCAGATTACGACTGTGACGACGGCATCGGGGTGATATCAGGTGACCTACATGTCCCATCATGCATTACAATACCTGCAGTTCAGTGGTAGAGCCCAGTCTGAACAGAAGACGTCAAAGTGAAATTCATTCACACATCCTGGTGAAATAGAGCTAATTTCAGAAATATTTTTCCACACTTTAAATTCCCATTTCAAACGTTCCCTTTAATGATCTTATCATAGTTCTCCTGGATGATAAAACTGTGAATCCACCGCTGAAGGTGTTGCCACTGAAATGAACCGACTACACTCTGAAGTTTCACTGTGATAAAAGCTGTTCTGACTGGGTCCTTACAGCAAAGCACTCAGTCAGGGTTCAGCTCCAGCTTTGTTTCATTGTGTGCAGACTACAGACAGAATGGACGGGACTTCCACAGTTCCACCCTCTCAGTGCCGGAGCAGGCGATATCATCCAATCACTGCTCTCGATCTGATATGGTCAGGATGAGGTCACGGTCACCGAGCCAACCGCCTCCTCACAGGTAACCAACCATTACTGAGTGCGCTCTGTGTGAGTGTGTTTATTAAATGGTAGTTTATGATAATGAGAGATAAGGAGTTTAAATAGGACGACTTTCAGAAAGGTCAGGATGAGATAAACAGAGATAAGAGTAGATAGATGAGAGAAGTGGAGATAACAATGAGAGAAAACACCAGAGGACATAAAATGAGATATGAGATGAGATGATGTGATATCAGAGACAATAACAAGTTAGCATCCTACCAATAAATGGAGAAATCCCTCAGACAGAGATTCTTTATTCAGACAGATCAGATGAGACAGATCAGCTGAGACCTGATGAGTTAAAACCAGATGAACTAAGTAGAGCCCTGGTGGGATGAGATGAGAAAACATAAAACCAAATGAGATGACGCTAGGTCGGACGAGATGAGATTAGAGAAAGCAATATCAGATGAGATCAGAATTAAGATTCATTTTAAGGAGACACTAGATGAGATGAGATTAGACAAGAAAAAAATCAGACGAGATCCTAACACGACTCAACATAAAATGAGATAAGAGAGATAGGATGAGATGAGGCAAGATGAAATCATGATACAAGATGAGATGAGACAAAAGACGATGAGATGAATGAGAAGAGATGGGATGTGATAAGCCCAGATATGATAGGATGAAGAAAGATGAAATCCGATTATAGAAAATGAGATTAGACCAGATGTTATAAATGAGAGTAGGATAATACAAAATCAGATAAGATAAGAGATGGAATGGGGTGAGATGAGGCAAAATTCAGTTGAATGAGATGAAATTAGATGACATGACATGAGAGAGAGCAGGTGAGAAGAGGCAATATTAAATCAGATGATGCAAGATTAGATGAGATGAGACCAAATGGAATGAGATGAGACTAGACAAGAAGAGATGAGATTAGAAGTGATAAGATTAGCTGAATTGAGGAAAGATTAAATGATACAAAATAAAACAAGACCAAATCTGACAATGAGATTGAACAAAACAAAATCAGATTATGTGATATGAGATCAGGTGGAACAGAGATGAAAAGAGATGTTATGGGATGAGATGAAACAAGATTAAAGAAAATCAGACAAAATGAGAGGAAACTAGATGAGAACACAATATTAGACCAGGCGAAATGAAATCCAGTGAGATTAGATGAGAAGACATTAGATCAAACATTAAGTGATTTAAGAGATTTGATGAGTTAATAAATCCATTAAAATGAGACCAGATAGAATGAAATGAAATAAGAAAATATGAGATAAACAAGATTATATCGTATTAGATGAGATGATACAATGAGTAGATATTAAACTAAGAGATTAGATGAGACTAGTGCGGTGCTTGTTAATGATCCCGCAGTGCAGTATTCCATGATATCATATTCCTGACACAATCCATGAGCATCGGCAATACACCTGTGAAGTCTGAAGTCGATCGGATGAGTGGATTCGTCCCTTTATTTCGAACAGCACTTGCTGTTACCACGGTGACCAAGTTTTCTTTTGAATGGCATCTTCAAAGGTCACGTTCCAGCTCGACAGGCAGTGCACCAGTGTATAAAATGAGATGAGACAGGATTAACAGGGGTGAGAGGAGATGGGGTAGATTAGACCAGATATAAAGACTAGATGAGATGACAAAATGAGATGAGACCAACTGGGACGAATGGGATAATTGGATCCTGACAGGAACATTATCATTGGGCTTAAATGCGTTTCTTCCAGTTTGACACAAACATGTGAAACAACTGTTTCCTACTGAACTTTTAGTGTCCAGGCAACCAATCAGCTTCCTGAAAGGTCTCTGCTTCATTTACCACCACTCACTGTTACTCTCTCTTCATCCCTCACCTCCTGACCCTGATCTCTGACCTTTGACCTCTGACTAATGCTGACCTTCGATCTCTGCTGACCTGATCTTTGACCACTGCTGACCTCCTTTGACCTTTGATCCCGTCTGACCTCTGACCTCTGCTCATCCCTGTGGTTGCCAGCAGCAACCCTTTGTACCCATTGTATCGGGAAGACGCTGTGCGGCTGTTGCGAGGCTCCAAACTGAGCCGAGCGTACTCCGACGCCAGCCAGTACGGCAGCTTGAACAGGTAACCATGGCAACACACAGCACAACACCTGACCTGGGTCACCTGGACACCAGCCAATCAGCACACAGTCTAGGACACAGTATAGTGTAATAATGTGTTCAAGGAGGAATTCTAATAAATCAATCAGTTGGTAATCAATAAACATCATCATATCAGACTGCAGCTGGGGAGTCAGTATCAGATATACATGTCCCGTCAGATAAACCCCGTCCCTCCACTGCTGTAGGACCAATCGAACAACACACAGCAAAGACTGTATAAACAGGTCTGACCCAGGACCCAGGTCTGGACTGGGTGTTTTTGAGTAGTTCTGGTTCTAGTACTGGTTGTAGTACAATTGTCGTACTTGTTATATACTAGTTGTAGCACCTGTTGTTATAGTACAGTTACTACTAGCGTTGCTAGTACTACTGGTTGTATTCCTGGTTTTAGTTCTGGTGGGGGGGCATCCAGCTTTGGATGACGTAATAGGCTAGTGAACTTTTTAACGTAAACTTCCTTTCGATCTCAGCCTAGCCTGTTTTTTTTTGCAAGTAAAATGTGGTAAGAAATGCATCCGCCCGTCTCGTCGGGCTACTTCAAGATCAAAATAGTAGCAGTTTTTTTAACACAGTTGTCCGATAAAAACAAGCGAGCGCACAAGGCCTCCTGCAGTGCGCAGCGCTCTTCTGAGAAGCACTTGATGTTCCTTCTTTCAATAGAAATTAAGAACAAGGGGTGACCTGGCTCCTGTTGATACAGACCCTCGTGTTTTTCGCTGAGAACTTTAACCGACCAACCAGTCGACATGTTGTGTGTCTCGTCTCGTGTCTTTATGATTCTCTCTGCAACAACGTGTTGCTACTTGTCACTTTGATCATGAAGGTGACACTACTCTATAGAGTATATAGGCTACAGTACAGTATAGCATTGAGTATTTATAACATATAGTCTAGAGGATGTTATCGATCCAAGACGAAACTGACAGAGGAGTGGGACTGTTCAGATGCTACTACAGCGCCACGGATTTCTCAATTCATAGCACATTTAGGCTGCCAATACTTCAGTGTTCTATAAAAATAGAAATTCTGTGCGGTCAATACGGCCGCATATGGCCAGAAGAGGTAACAGTTATCATGTATTTTTTGCCTTTTGTGTAATTTATATAAAAACTATTTCAAATGAAAGTACAAATGAAACTTTTTATGATTGGATTTAAAGGACATTATTGCCAACGTTCGACCCGGTTTAGACCTTTTGAATTTATTAGCATAAAACCTGAAGGTGGGGGGACAAAAAGTCTCATTGTCCCTGCTATTCCGGTGCCAGTGAGGGGTCATACTACTGGTCGTAGTATTGGTTGTAGACTACTGCTACTTGTGTGTCTTGTCTTGTAGACCTGATCGAAGTACAGGTTTTAGTAGTAGCTTTAATACTGGTTTTCAGTACTGGCTATTCTACTATGTAGTAATGGTTACTTCTTCTCGTAGTACTGGTATGATTACTGGGTTTAGCACTAATTTTAGTCCTCTTGTATTCCTGGTTGCATTACCAGTCTTAGTACTGGTTTTACTAGTGCTTGTAGTCCTTGTTGTACAGGTATTAGTACTGGTCATGTTGCAGGTTATAGTTCTGGTTTTAGCTCTGGTTATACTAAGACTGCTTGTTGGAGTTGTAGTACTGCTTGTAATACTGGTTAGTCCTGGTCATAGCACTGGTTACTGGATGTGCTGCTGATTTTAGTCCACGTTCTATTCCGGGTTGTAGAACAATTTGTAGTACTGCTTGTAATACAGTTTTTAGTACAGTTCTGTCTGACTGTCTGTTTCTGTGTATTTAGGAGATCACTGAGGAGAATGTCTGTTGCCAACTCTCTCGATTCCCATGACAGGTACTGCAACTATTGAATGAAGAACTACAGTTGTAATAGTAGTAGTACCTATAGTACCATTAGTTGAAGTAATTGTAGGATAAAAGTCATCAAATTCTCATCTCAGTGTTTGTTTCTGTGTGTAAGATATTTTAACGGTCCAAATAACACTCCCTGGACAAACCACATGATGAATGGGAGCTGTGAGGACTACAGGTGAGCCCCGGGGCTTATGGTTAATGTAGTGTAGAGGATGAAGTTGACTTTAGATCCATCATATTCTGGAGTTGTGACGTCTTTCTGTTCTTCAGTCAGGACTTCATCCCAGACTTCCCCTATGAACCCGACGCCTACGACGAAGAACTGCTGAGGTAAACTGACTGACTGACAGTTTGACTTTCAGGTAGTTTTACAGATATAGATGTAGACGACAGTAGTGGCTCTTCAAAGACACCTCCTTTACCATCCCTCCATCCAAGCCGGAGGTGTTTCTCAGTATAGAGTGCACCAACTTTAAATTCGTGTTCTCTTGTGATACTTTAGCTGGGCTCAGGTGATTAACACACCCGCACACCTGTTGTGTGACAAAATAATCTCAATTCAAAGGTCCATTGACAGGATTCTTCGGAAGAAAACAAGACCAAAGGCCTGGTCGCTCTAGAAGGTGGTGATGCAAAATTAATATTCACATCTTTGCTGCACTTTATTGCTGTTTTAAATGTTGGTGTGACCAGGCCTGAGGAGTCTCCAGCCATGCTAGCCATGCATTGAGCTAAATGCTAACACGCTCACAGTGACAACATGCTGATGTTTAGCAGGTTTAATGTTTACCATGTTTACCATCTTAGTTTTGCACGTTGGCATGGTAACATTGCTTAATTTGCAGTAAACACAAAGTCCAGCCGAGTCTGTCTGAAAGCTCTCACCTGGCTAAGAGCTCGTCACATCTTTTCAAATAGACGTTCGTTTAATAATTTGAGCTCCTGTAAGAGATTTCATCCTAGCTCATACTCTGCTCCATCACTGAGGGTTGATGTGAAATGCATTCTGGGATACTTGTCTAAAGTCAGCTCCTAAATTATCCTGATAAAACATGAGGAGTGATAACTCTTCAGTTCAAGAGTTCAAACTCTGGAGAACACGAGTCTGAACTTGACGTTCTCTATACTTAGAAAGGCCTCAGAACTTCCTTCATTTCTCTCCCAGCATACTGTACCGTGTCTGCTCTCTCACTGAGGCATTCTGGGAAATGTAGTGCCAAATTCCAGCAGGTTTTCTTCTTCTTCGGTTTTTGATTTCCAGCGTTCAGTGCCTTACGCTTCCTGTTAACCGGCCTCACAGCCCTCCACAGGTACGATCAGACCCGTTAACAGCATCCTAGTTGTCACGGTGATGTGACTAATTAACTCCTTCTGCAGGTGCAGTGGTTGTCATGATGACGGGGGGTGACAGTTGTCATGCTGATGTACAGGTACAGTCGGGGGATGGACCGCCGGGATTACTACAGTCGCTCTCGGTCAGCTGACCAGCGAGCGATGGTGGATCGACCCATCTACATGCGTTCACACTCCACAGACCGAGCTGACTCTGTCCACCTGAGGTCCGGATGCTCCGCCCCCCCCTCACCTGCCCTTACCAGGTGACCGACAACTGACCAATCAAAAACCAGCTCCGTCTCTGTGGTGTTCGTTGAATGTGGTTTTTATCCTCAAAGTGAAGCATGACGTCTGTCTGAAAATTGGCCACACCCCTTTCATCTTAACAGCTCACAGTGACATCACACGTCACTATCAGTACCTATCATCACTAACAACCTGTCCTTGGTATCAATTTGTCGAATTATTCTTTCTTCTCTCAGCTTACTTGTATTTCTTTTTCCGTTTGTTTAACAGCATGCTGGCGTGGGTTGTTTGTTGTTTGTTTGTTGTTATGCTGCATGAGTTTCTGAGCTCTTGAAGAGGTTTTGTTTTCTTTCTAAAACATGTTTTCTCAAATTTTCAGTTTTCTCCAAACTAAACCTCGGTAGTCGAGTCGTTGTCCCCCTGTGAACCCACAGGCTGAATCCAAACCCCCTACCTCCAGATTTAAAGAGTGAGCCCTTGCGGACTTCGGCCAAACCTACTGGGCCGTGAGGGGATAAAATGTGCTATCTGACCTGACTTGTTTCCATGGAAAATAAGTCAGTTTCTTGGCCATGTGGAGACATGGACACAGCAGGAAGTGGGAGAGCGAAATTAATCTGTGCATCTTTGCAAAATATTTAGTCCTATGCAGGACTGTGGCCCTCTTCATGGGAGCATATCTGTTAATTCGTGGGTTTGCAGGCTCAGGGAAGTCTGGACTTTTGGATTCAGCCTGACAACTGCAGCAGCAAGTCAACAGGACTCACAAGCTCCTCAAAACAGTTCTGACTGGCTTAAATCACTCTGGGTTCTTTCTCAGCTGACTGGACAACAAGTCGAGTACCAAACCAGCTTCAGTGTATCATATGTTTACAGGTGATCAGTGCAGTTTCTTTGTGCCAAATACCCTGCTGATCAAACTTTTCACCTACTCTCGATCAAATCAAATCGCTGTAACCATACAGTGTCCAGTGATTAATTGATCAGTTGATTGAAGGCAGATCAGGGATGTGTTCAATCACCTCTCAGCGCCACAGACTATGTTAGCCATTAGCTTGTTTGTAGCTAACATAGTGTAGCATGGCCTAGCTAAAGCACAAACCTACATAAACAAAAGCCTTAATCTTACATTACTAATGACTACAACCACTTTGACCCCTGACCTTTCACCTTACTTCCCTCCTGTCAGGTTGATAGTTTGATTCCTGACTTTGTCCAACAGGGCGAACCCTCGAGTCGTATCGACTCAGACAAGTCCATCAGGAACGCCGGTCTGCAGTCGCCGAGGACGCCAGCTGCCTGCCATCCCGCCCAAAGGAGCTCCAGACAGAAGTATGTCTGTTTGAGATGTTAGTTACCTGACAGTGACGCCTCTAACCAACCAATGAGCTGTTGGCAGCATTTATATGATGCTGATCATCTCCACAAAGTCTGGAGAAAAGTATCTGGGTCACAGTTACAGTATCTGTACTGTTTATATATTGTAAGTGCTTTACAAGGAAGACAAAAGAAAAACGTACAACATACAACATGTTACATATGAATTTCACACACAAACCAACGTGCAGACACAAAAAAATACACACGTTGACACATTTACCCAAACTGAGTCAGGCTATAAAAGTACATGTTCAGAAGTGATTTAAAATATGATTCTGAGTTCATTGGGCAGGTTGTTCGGAGTTGATCTAACAATAACAGCTCGGTCCACTTTAGTCTGACATGAACAGGTTCTTGCCTGATGACCTCAGACTGCAGCAGGTTTATAATGAAACACGAAGTGCTCTAAAGGTAATGAGTAAAATCTGAAAAATCAATTCTGTAAATGCAGAGGAGGCTCGTACAATCTTTTTTTCTTGGTTTTGTGTTAGCGGTCTAGCTGCTGCGTTCTGTACAGGGTGGAGTCTGTAATGTGTTCCCTGATTTATGCCATTTAGGAGACAATTACAGTAATCTAAACACGAGGAAATGTGAATTTCAAAATTATTGTTGTCGGAAAAGGAACCAAGTGAGGATCTTGAATCTGTATGCAGATTGTCAGGGCCAATGATAAGGATTTTTTGTTAATTATGGTGGACAGACTAATGGGGTTTTCAGGCCTTACTGTGATATATACCTGTGTATCATCTGCTTAAAGATGGAAGAATGATATCACCAAGTGTCCCAGTATGGTCCCCTGATGGTTGTAGTGGTCTAACAGTGAGTTGTGTCTTTCAGGTGGAGGAGAATCCTCTGACACCGTGCAGACAGGTACAGAGTGTGATCTGTGTGTAGTTTAACACCTGAGTGTAGTTTACCTCTGAGTTCCTTTAGCTTAGAAAAGTTCTGCTTCTTTGTAGTACTTTTGAAAAGAGAACTTTGTAGTATTTATTGCAGTAGTCATGTACTGATCTGATATCAAACTGCTGACCAGAGGTAACAGCTTGGGGTGTGTTTAAGGAAACATTCTACTCATGCACACTTATCTACACTGCTGTCAATCTCCTCCTTAAGACTGGTATATGTGAAACTAGCCACGTGATAGGGTAGCTGTTGAAACGTCATGTGAGCATTCATCTTTGATGATCTTTTCTTTTGAATTTTCTCTAAAATCTTTTGCTGTTCATCAGTTTTGGCCACGCCCACCACAGGAGCACCAACTGCAGCTGTAGCTCCTCCCACTGCCCACAAACAAGCCCCTCCCCCTGCCAATCACCAACCACCTCCTCTTATACGAATCCAAGCCCCGCCTCCACCCGGACCAGGGCAACCTCACCAACCTCCTGCACCCGCACCCGCACCCGTACCAGTACCTGCACCTGTACCTGTGCTTGGATCTGTGGCAGCACTGCCCCCACTTTCCGTCCAAGCCAAAGTCCCACCCCTGGATCCTGCAGCTTTACCTAATTTTAGACCAGCACCTGCTGTAGCCCCACCCCTGGCTCCAACACATGCCCCAACAGTTTCCCAAGCCCTGCCCCCTGCCCTTGCACCTGCTCCAACCCCGTCCCCAGAACCTGTAGTCCAGTCACAGCCTCCTCTTGAACCGGCTCTGCCTCCTGCACCTGCCCCCACACTAGCGCCCACACCTACCCCTGCCCCCTCGCCAGCCCCCTCACCAGCCCCACCCCCACAGACTCCAGGTGTGTACATCACAGGTTTGATGTGTCTGTAGCGGTAAACCAGTCTGTCCAGTCAGTGTAGACCAGTAGATCAGTGCAGTTGATGATTCCACAGTCACATTTTAATATTTCAGGCTCCATCATCACTATTCATTCATTCTTCCATGTTCATCTTTGTTACATCATGCTGATGTCATCACACCTGTCCGTGTCAGAGCCAGACAGACGCTCAGCGACACCTGGAGGTACCAGAAAAGGCAAGTCAGTCTCAGGTGGATCTGGTGGTCCGTTTAAGAGATCCTTCTCAGCTTGTAAACTGATTAGGTGGTGTTTTTGATGATGTTGTTGTGGAGTACTGGGATTTGATTCCTGCTGGTTTAACTGGTTTGATATCAGACGGATCACCTGAACAGTTCAAAGTGAGTGTTCAAAGTGTTGCTGTAGTCTGACCAATCACCTCTCTGTCTGCCATGATGTAGAGGTCACATGGGAGGACCAGCAGAAGAAAACAGTCAATGGTAATGTACCACCTGTTAGCCACACCCACCTGCAGACAGGTAGCCCTTAGATCCTGTGACATGTTGGTCACCTGAGTTATCGATGAGATGTTTATTAGAGGAAGTGCAGGAGTTGGAGTTGGTTTGAATTTCCCGTCTCTGCCATTTGATCAATTTACACATTTAGTCGCACGTCCATCCTTTCATCTATTCCTCCCGTTGTTCATCCAGTCATTTATCTCCTGGTCTGTGTCATTGGAAGTGTTTGTGAACTGTTTCTTGTTCGTTTGATTTTATTTTTATACATTCATGCATACTAGGGCTGGGTATAATAATACTATGTTTCAGCTCAAGAGGTTCAGAAATTTTTGCTCAGAGCCAATAAGATTTCATGCTTTATAAGTGAACTGACCTGTATTATTGAAGCAGGTGGAAACCAATGAAGGGATAGTACACTGGACTACTTTAAAACCTTGCAGCTGCATCTCATACAAAGTGCAGATCATTTTCGTGTTTTCTTTTACTGAAACGCGAGAACAAGATAATAATGAGTTAATGAAAAATACATTTACTCCTTGTTAGGGATGGGTATCACTGGGATTTTATCAATACTACAGTTATGGGTTTCTGTTGATTACTGTGCAAGAAAAATAACAAATTAAGAACAAAATTAATATACATATGAATGTATGGAGGAGGAGCTGAAAGCCTTAAAGTCTACAAGAACTCAACAAACTGCAGTTTACGTGGCTAATTAGGCTGAATGTTACATACAGTTAGCTTTCCTTTTTAGCTCATTCACAGAAATTCGCTATCAGCATAATGATCTTTGTACTGACTGTGATAGAGTGAAGCCAAAGATGTTGTGTTTCTGCAGATTTATGTTTGATACCCAGCCCTAATCCATACATTGATTTACCCATCTGTCCCATCCCTCCATCTATTCATCCTGTCCTGGTTTGCGTGATTCGAAGTGTTTATGAATCATTTCTTGTTCGGTTGAATTTCTTCTTCCGTTTTCCATCCATCTGTCATCCATCCATCCATCGTTGTCGTGTGAAGGGGAGGTGTTACCACTGAGCAGAGAAGGTAAGGATCCTGTCTCGATCCCCTATATTTTCACTCGGAGCCAGTGTGAATTTGAAATTCATTTCTAATTTGGCTGAAGTTTCTGTGCAGCTTGTTTCAACACAGCAGATGATTTTTCATCCCATTTTTCCTTGTTTTAAGTTCTTTTCTCAGAGTAAATCCTCAGCATCAGTCTGAACGTGAAGCGGAAGCTGCGTCTTTCTGTGGATGAATGCATTTGTTGAATTTTGTGCAGAAAAGATCATGTTGATCTTCCTGTTTGGGGATCACTCTCTGTGATGTCATTAGTATGATGGTATCCATGTTGTCATTAAGTCAGAGCTGCTGTTAACCCCAACATTTAAATATATCAGATACATCACCACTGAATTCAATGACATCACTGTCCACGGTGCCAAACCTGGACAGTTTGACCTGAAACGGACTGAGAACCGCAGCGATGACGTCAGAATGTTGCAATAAACTAACTCTGCTCTTCTGTCTCTGCAGGTGTGACGAAGGATCCATCAAAGGTGAACAGACTGAAATATATCATCAACATATTACACAACACTGTACCTACATCACTGATGATGTCACACACCTACTCAACTGTCCTCTGTGTGTCCAGATGAGGGACAGCCTGTCCTTCAAATCATCAGACAGTGACGTCAGCGACATGTCGGCCATGTCCAATGCCTCGGACACTCGATCGGTCCGCAGAATCAGGTGAGACCTGGAACCAATCACAGAGCAGCTTTCTGTTGTTGACATGTCAGATTTGTCCTGTCACCTCTAATGTTTGTCAAAGTTATTCAGCAAAGTGAAATATAAATAATACAGATCGTCTCCTGATGCACACACAAAGCTGCTTTTAGTAAACGCTAAAGACTAAAGGGATATTTGTGGAGGCCTAAAGGTTAAAGCACCAAACAGCAGTGACCCCGGCTGGATGCAAACGTTTGTTGCACGTCATTTCCCATTTCCCTCTCCCTTCGCTCCCTGTCAGCTCCACTGTTTGGTATCTGACAAAGGCATAAAAGGCCAAAATAATAGCAACAACAACAGTAAAAATGAGTTAAGGTGCTTTCAGACAGCGAGTGGTCACCGCCTCCAATGAAAACATGTAAGCAGCAGTGAGGAGAGAGAGGGGAGCTGCTTTTGCTGTGAATGCATGTGGCTGTTTGCCATCTGAGTTTCCAAGTTTTCCAGTTTCCTTTTCCGCTTGCCACCATGGCTCACCATGTAGCTATGGCAACCACAGCATGTAAATTTGGATATAGCCACAGTGGTGTATGTAGCTAAAGACGAACAATCCCAATCAAGGGTGGGGAAAGTGGCAACAGTCCAGTGATAAACATGTATGTCTGATGTTCAGAAATGAAGGAACTGGGCATCCTGGCAAATCCTATACAACCACAACATCCCCACTTTGATTCGTTCTCTTTCTCCTTTCATAACTAAGCACTGAAGAATGTCACCAGCACGTTTTTACATTTGTTTTTCATTTTTCCAGTGTGTCCCTCCAAACATGTTGATTCACGTTAATGATGTTAGTAAATTAATAACATACTATGTTGTTTGTGTCTGCATTTCCCCTTTAAGTTAGCATGCATTTTACCTCAGCAACTCTTTTTGTGTTAGCATGCGTTACTCTTCATCATTCTGTCTCTTCCTGCATGTTTCTGTCCGCGTGCTCCTGTTCTCTCCTCTCATTGGCTGAGACAGTCGGGCAGAGGCTCTAGAAGGCCAGTCAGTGGAGTTGGGGGCGGGATCAGAGGGAACACAGGAAGTAGTGGCAGAAGGTGGAGCCTCGCTGCAGAAGAGTGACTCAGTGGAGCAGGGAGAGGAGGAGGAGGAGCCTGAGCCTTCAAAGTAAGAGAGCAACCAATGAGCTATGACGGGAGACACACCAGTTGTCATAGTAACAGTATGACGCAACCCACTTCCTCTGTGTGCTGCTGTTCCTCTGTCCTCCTGCAGGGCAGCATCGGCGTCCGGAGCTCCTCTCACCAAGTCCTCAAGCGTCGGTGGGGAAATCTGTTCGTTGGGTAGAAACGATGATGACGATGACGACAGGAAGAGACGCTCAAGTTTCGGAGCAAGGATGATGGGAATGGTCGGACTGGGAAAGAAGAGTCAGAGTGCCTCCCAGCTCAACCCCGAGGGTCTGTCCCAGTTTAACCAGTACAAGTCACCAACAACCTGTTAAAGCCACCGACTTTATTAATTTAAAACAAACTAATAGATACAGTACAGCATTATAAGTGCTGAGGAGTTTGGTTAGACAGTAGATTGTTCTACAAAACTCTTGTTAAACACACTCAAAAACTAAAAAGCTGAAACTTCTGAATAAATAAAACTTAACAGTAATGAGAACGAGCACCAACAATCAGTAACTGAAACCCATAAGATTCTGTGTTGCCTTGTGCAGGTAGGATGAAATTACTGCAGGTAGTCGGTGTTGATGGGCTTGTATTCAGCTCTTCTTCTCTCTGTCTATCTCCCTCCATGCATCCAGAGGAGGAGAAGAAGAAGAAGGTGGTGAGACTTCCTGTCCAGAGGAGCGTAGAAACCGGTTTAGCCGTTGAATTTAAATCTCGTTTTACCCGACAGCCAAGTCGCGACCCGGATGCAGAGGACCCCAAACCTGGAGCGTATGAATCACTCCCCTTCTTAATCTGTCACTCCTCTTTTTACTGCGCTGGTTCTCTTTCTTTTATTTATTTTTAATCTCGACTCAGAAAATATTTTCTCTGCATGATGAATATTTTTTTCTCTCTGTAATATATTTATTACTTGTTTCTCTACATCACTTCAGTCTGATATTTCCCGGAGTGAAGTTGGCATCAGACCAACAGTTCACTGGCTTCCTGGAGGGATTAGGCCCCGCCCAGCTGGCTGGACGGCAGACTCTGGCCACGCCTCCCATGGGTAATGACCAATCAAACTTTACTGAAATCTACTTGTGCAGTGCCCGTCAACCTGGAGTGTGACCTTGGATGACATCAATGACATCAACCAAAGGGATGTGTGTCAATTCAAAAGAAACCACGGTTACCATTGTAACAGCAAGTGCAGCGTAGAATATTAGAATTGATAGGATCAATATTCATAGAAGAGCGATAACAAGTATGTTAGTGTTCACATTTATATTTTAGCATCTACATTTATACCTCAGCGTTTTCATATCTGGCATTAGTGCTTGCCAAGGGCACCAGAAGTGGGGGGGGCAACTGGTTCCCCACTTTACACCCCTGTCCCATATTAGTTTTAAGCCGCGGATGACTGTATCTCCATTTCAGTCATTGCTGTCCACTCTAAGCCACTTTGTGAAATAAAGCAGGCAAACATAAAATGAGAAGAACGTTCAAATTTTAATCAAAGAGGACACTGTGCAACGAGGGGGACCGACAGCAGCCAGGTGTGCCCGATAAGATGTTCAACTAGCAAGGAAAAGGGAGGGACCGACAGACCCGCATAGCAGGTGGATAGTGCCATGATTACCTACCAAATGAGACTGTCATGTGACAATAACATGAAAAGAGAGGATTTGGTCGCTGCCGCCATGTGAGTCAAACGTCGCTAGTATTAATAATATGATAAGTAAACAACATGGTAAATTTGAACTCATCTGAAAAATGAAAGTTTAAAGGGAAAAAAACAGCTGACACATTTAACTGTTTTATTTTTATTATTAATTAATAACACAACGAAACACCGGAGAAAACTGACTTATCTAACGCTAGCTCCTCTGATTGGCTGTTTGTTGATCAGGTGATATCCAGATCGGGATGGTATACAGAAAGGAACGTCTGGATGTGGAGGTGATTCGAGCTCGGGGGCTTGTGGGTAAACAAGGCAACAAGAACACACCAGGTGAAAATACTACACGATACTACCCACTACTATACTGTACTTACAGTGGACTACGCACTAATACACACTAACCTACTGCCCTGTACTGTATAATGCTGTACTACACTCAATTGTTGATTCAGGGCTACTTGGACAAAGTAACACTTAAGCTTAACCCCATTTATACGTTGTACATGAATAATTCATAAATGGTTTGTAACACTATAATGTTGTACACAGATGTAAGGCCATTATTATTAAGTGTTTAATTAATGTATTTGTTAACTATAACTCCTGATAAGAAATATCTTTAACTGGTGTATAAACAGAATGATTGGCATCACAATATAACATAATTAACCATGTGTGACAGCACACACAAAAACTTATTGACCATTAATACATGCGAACAAATCATTAACAGGCAGCTTTAAAGCTTATCCTCTGAAAATAACTTACAACAACAAAACACAAACTTCTGTGTTTTGTGTCTAAAAGTAACTTTGATCATAGCTCCTCAGTCTGACTCTTCACTGAGAACTGTTTTACTCGTAAGTCAGAGTTTAGGACCCTATAAGTTTTAGACAAACGTTTCGCCTGTTCACACTGCAGCGAAATTCCGCATTTATATGTAAATAATATATACGTGTGTTTGTGTGTAGCGCCGTACGTAAAGGTTTATCTAATGGATAATGGGAAGTGTGTGTTGAAGAGAAGAACTCGTCTGGCGAGGAAAACGCTCGACCCTCTTTATCAACAACAGCTGCAGTTTGAGGAGAATCCTGAGGGAAAAGTACTGCAGGTAACACACATATTTATCTATACAGTTAGGTACGTAAGTATTTGGACAGTGACACAATTTTCGTAATTGTGCCTCTGTACACCACCATGATGGCTTTGAAATGAAGCACTCAAGATATGACTGAAGTGTAGACTTACAGGTTTAATTCAAGGGGTGTAACTAAAATATCACTTTAACTGTTCAGGAATTACAGCCATTTTTATGCATAGTCCCTCTTTTTCAGAGGCTCAAAAGTAAATGAAAAGAAAATCTAAATGTATTTATGTAT
Organism: Xiphias gladius; assembly: GCF_016859285.1. Lineage (NCBI taxonomy): Eukaryota > Metazoa > Chordata > Actinopteri > Istiophoriformes > Xiphiidae > Xiphias > Xiphias gladius. The sequence continues at coordinate 26,202,424 of NC_053423.1, forward strand.
ATGTATATGTATATACATGTATGTGTATACATGTACAAACATTCATCAAAGCTATCAATAATAATTTGTGTTTAATCAAAAACATAAAATATTATAGACGGAACTGTGAAGATTCGCAGTCATCCAGGTCATGGTATTCTATTAGTGCTATGCGAAGGCAACTGGACTTGCTTGAAGTTCTCGAAGATGTTTCGGTGAGATCGATCTCAGCAGAGGATATTCACCTGGAGCTCCCCACTAGTCAGTTAGAACTGAAGAAGCCTTTCGGATGAGAGACGAAATGTCTTGGAGAACTTCAAGCAAGTCCAGTTGCCTTCGCATAGCATTTACAGAATTATAGACTGAAGTTGAACTAAAAATTCTAAACATTTAACAGGCAAAATGTGTGGCAGAAATATCCAGTTCAGGAGCACAAGCACATGATTTAAAAAAATTAAAAAAAAACAAACAAAAAAAAAAAACCTTTAATGAATTGGTGTCTGTATCTTACAAAATGCGCATCGGCACATTTGTGTTTAACCATCCACAGAGGTTCCTGGAGGCAGATTTTTCCCCTTTAAATTTCCTCCTTCAACAGCAGCAGTGGCTCTTGTTCTCATTGTTTATCTGTGTACTGAAACATGTTCAAATAATTGTTCATTTTCAGCATCTGGCATGTTTCGTAAATCTCAACAATCTCACTGCTATGTCCATTTAAATTTTGTTCCAGCACTCTTCAGTGGAACAGGACGTTCTAACCTATCTATCTACCTGTCTCTAGATCATTGTGTGGGGCGACTATGGTCGGATGGATCATAAATCCTTCATGGGCGCCGCTCAGATACTTTTGGACGATCTGGACCTGTCCAATATGGTGATTGGCTGGTTTAAACTGTTTCCTGCCACCTCATTGGTGGACCCTGCCTTGGCCCCGCTGACCAATAGGGAAACAGAGGGCAGCAAGTCATAGCGTCAGGAGGCGGGACTGACTTTATCATCATAGTAACAGGCTGAGAAGGGGGAGGAGGGGGCAAATTGTTGCCAGGTGGGGCCTAAAAGTCCCATGATCCTCCTCTGCTGTTGCATGCTGCATGATGACATCTCAGCGATGATGTAACAGCATCATGATGATGTCACCTGGAGGAGGAGAGAGGCTTCGCCCCCTAATGGTGACTCAGAAAATTACCCTTCCACTGAGGGTGGGGCCACGCAGCAAAGAATGCTGGGAAATGAAAGGACAGGATTGGCCGTGACCTCCAGCTGCCAGCCAATCACAGCAGCTCCTCAGGAGTCTGTAACTGTTAGACAGTCTATGGTTTCTGGAAAGGTTTCTGTCACCTGACAGTTTCCATGGAGATGCGGGAATACGGAGGCCCGGTTCTATATGTTTTTGCATGGAACGATTAAAAGATTGACATAAAACATAAAAAACATCAACTGTGAAGAAATGTGAACATCGCCTAAAAACTGAAAAATAAAAAGATTCTCAAAGCTCAGTGGTTCTCTGAAGATGTGTTCTGTATGACCGACATTGGTTTTGTAAGATTCTACTGGTATCTGAGCTCTAGTTAAATAAGGTTCGACTCGTATCAATGTCACGACTCTGGTTCTATAAGGATGTCTTGATTAGGCTGGTCATAAAAGGTTCTACAGTTATTTTTGACCCTACTGCAATTCTATAGGGTTCTACCGGTACCATGGACAATGACTCTCGCAACTACCAAAACCTTCAACTAATTCCATTGATACACTTCCAGGTATTTAGGTTCTGCTGGTATCAATGACAACTCTAGTTCTATAAGGGTTTGCAATTACTGATGAAACCCTGGTCCTAAAAAGGTTCACTCAATTTGGCATGAGATGTTCTGTAATCTTCTACTGGTTCTGCTAACACAACTCCCATTCTATTGGTATCACAAACACAGCTCCGGTTCTATAGGGTTCTACTGGTGTTACTGACATAACTTGAATTTGAGGTTCTACTTGTTCCACTGACACATTTTGAGGTCCGCAAGGTTCAGCCGGTAGAAGCCACATGAATCTGGTTCTATAAGGTTCTACTAATATCCCTACCATCAGTGTAGTTTCATAACTTCTGCTGCTGTCACTAACATGATTCGGTGCTATGAGGTTCTGCTGGTATCTCTAACATAGCTCTGGTTCTAAAAGGTACTTTTGTCATCACTAATAATATTCTGGCTCTATAATGTCCTACTAGTAATACTGACAGGACGAGGTTCTATAAAAGACTCAGAGAAACCACGGATACTGATACTTCACTGTAAATCAACTTCTTTCTTCACATTGTGTTGGATTAAATTTTGACTTAATGAAACTGATGAGTAGCCAGTTGAGATTTCAGAAATTATGTAAATGTATTTTCAACACTATTAGGGTCTGCGTTTTCATTTTTTTTCCTCCTAAAGGTGATTTATTTATTTATTTCTTATCTATTTCTTATTTTGACAGTGTTTCCCTCTGCTAAGTTCAGTCTTTTCCGAACTGACGCAATCTAAACTGCAGGAAAATTTTACTTGACAGTGGCACTATAACAAACTAAATTTTGAAATTTTAGTATTTTTATTTATGGGAAGATGAATATGATTTGACAACCAAAAAAATAATTCTTAGCAAAATTTCAAACTTATGAAGGAAACTGATTCAAGGCAAAAAACTTTAAACTCACCATGCTCAAGTGTCCTTCAAAGGATCTGAAGCCTCAGGTTGAGAAACGCAGTGGGTCATGTTTGTACTCTTCAGTCTGATCAGCAGAGAGAAGCAGATCTCTTCTACCTCCACGCTCTGTAAAATACATTCTCTCAGGTTTCAACATGAAAATCTGATTTGTGGTTTGAGGTTATTATTAACATTAAAGTTTTTAATAAATAAATAAATAAAACTGAACTGAAAATAAAGTGTGGAAACCTAATGTGGAAAGAATAAAATGTAGAAAAAAGATCCAGAAAGAAAGAGTCAACAGACTTAAATGTGAACCTTTAATCTTTAGTGCAGTATAACAGTTTAACTTTACAGACTCAAAGAAAAACTAACACCAAACAACTTGTATCATGCAGATCAGAAAAAACAGCTACACAACAGCAAATTAACACAATAATAACCACAGTCATTAATAATAATAATAATAATGATAATAAATATACAGTCACACTCACACGAGGTCAGCTGAGATCTGAGTACCAAAAACTGTAACAAAGATCATAAATACAGACAGGTCAGTTTGAATGGCTTCAGTCTTGGGGGGGGGGGGCAGGAAATCTGGAGGACCTCAGAGCTGTCATGTTTTCGAAAAAAAAAAACCTCTGGACTCTGCTTCTGTTGGCTTGTTCTGATTCTTTCATCCTCTCATACATGAAATATCATCTGAAACACTAAAACAGCCTCAAACTCTAAACTTTGGACACGAACATCCTCCAAACGCTGAAACCGACTTCTCCACAGTCTAT